>NW_013952882.1:160764-164335 GCF_001266775.1 Austrofundulus limnaeus
ACAGAAGTCATAAGAAGCAGGTTTATTTTGAACAAACATTACAAACGTTTTCATTCCTACAAAACTGTCAAATATATGTACAAAATACATTAAAATGATTCAGATTAAAATAAAATAAATCCTGTTTTATAATTAAATGTCTGTTTCCTGCTATAAAGAAAAATCCTCCTCCTGTCCTCCATGTTCCTAATCAGGGTCAGGGTGGGGCTGGAACCTGTCCTCGCTGCCTTTGGGTGAAGGCAGGGGACACCTGGACAGGTCTCCAGTTCACTTCCTTTGAGGGAATACATATTGCCCACCACCTTACTAAGATCACATTATGTTGAGAAATGATGGAGTTGTAGATGTTTTGGTCAAACTTTGTGAAGAGCGTTATGTGCGATCTAAAGCTATGTAAGAGTAATGCTCAGTATATGTTGTGAATGACTCTTAACACATCAAATTTTAAATAATATCTAGAAAATTAGTTGAGTAATGGACATTTTTGTATTGGGTAGCTGTGGCAATCATGTTGAATTAAGTTAAAACTAAAACATCAATCAGTAGATGTCCATTCAAAGATTAATTTCTGAGCATTTCATTAAAATCTGTTCAGTGGTTCAAGCAATATTTTGCTAACTTATTCAATTTTTTAAATAAAAAATCTAGCACAGTCGATGAGTACTCACAATACTGTGTTGGAGATCAGTCTCAGGTACTTCTACACAGTTTTAGGTCAAATGGTGGTTGTAGCCATTTTTTGTGGTTTTTAAGGTATGGCAATAATAATAATGATAATAACATCTGTCCACCTCGTACACATTAAAATGTGGGACTTAGGTCTGAGATTTCATCTGTAGAGTATTTTGACGTGAAATCCATTTCTCTACTACTTTCCTTTCTGGGTTCTGGGGAGCTGGTGCCTACCTCCAGCAGTCACTGTGGGACAGGAGGGGTACAACCTGAACAAGTTGCAAGTCCATCACAGGGACACATAAAGACAACCATTCACAMTCTCACTCACACTGAGCCATAATTTAGAGATACCAACTAAGCTAATGTGCATGGTTTTGGTCTGTGGGAAAAATACAGAGCACACATAGAGAACACATAGAGAACATGCAAACTACCCATAAAAGGCAGAGAGGCGAACCAGCAACTTTCTTGTTCAGTTCAAATCCCTGTTTTGTTGTTCTGTGCATCTCTTTCCTGTCCCCACAAGCCAAGCCGGTTGAGGCAGATGGCCACTCGTCCCGAGTCTGGTTCTGCTGGAGGTTTCTTTCTGTTAAAAGGGAGTTTTTCCTTTCCACTGTCAGCAAAGTGCTGCACAGGATGGGAGACTAATGAAGTGATTCCACACAACCTGCTGGCTTCCTTAGATTGTTTTTTTTTTTTTGTTTACAGTCCCCTGAGACGATGTACTGTATGTTGGGACTTGGCGCTATATAAAGAAACTGAATTGAATTGCTGTGCTGCCTAGTTGAGATCTAATAGGTACTTACTATATTTATTTGATAGTAGTTGTCATTGAAGCTGGATCTGAATTCCTGATGTGATATTGTAACACAGATGGCAGAACTGCTGGGATTGAATTAGTGAAGAAGGAAAATAAAAGTAAAATAATTTTTCCATGGCCTGGACCCTAATTCATCATTTTCTGACTGTCTCAGAGAGATGGAGAGAATATTCATCCATTGTGTGGAGGCCATATGGGGATTCATATTGTATGTTRCTGAAGGAGCATACTGTTACTGAGAGTGTGAGGATTGTCAGTGGAGTCACGTCTGTCTGCCTCTTTTTTGTGTGTGATTTGTGAAATAGGGGCCAATACTGATCAAGCCAACCCCTTTTATGTGAGGGATTCCATTACTTTGCTCAGACCCCACTCTGGCTCTGAAAGGAACTGAAGGGGGATTTGTTTTGCTCAATAAGTGGTGAAAATGGTTCAAAACGCAGCCCCCTCCTTCCTTCTACTTTGTACACAGTGGCTGATTTATAATACCACATGTCTCTAGTTTCCTGCTGCTGTATTAGAGCAGGAGGTGGGACTATTAAATGGATGGTGTAGCATTGCATCTCAGTCTCGGTCAGTGGGAAACCCCCAGTTTTAAAGCTTGGGGTGGCCACTAGGGCTTCTCGTTTGATTTGCTTAGTGCTTTTTTCTACATGCAAAATGCTGACTTTTCATACAAGCACTTTGAAAGCAAATATAAAAGCACATTCTCAAAAAAAAAAAAAAAAACTGACAGAAAAAAGCAGATTTGATCACAACTCTAAGCTGCAGTGAATCAAAATAGTTTTGAGCCATTTGGCTCCTGTCAGGAGTAAGGACCCAATTAGACACCTCATGGAGGGCTGCAATGCAAATATAAATTATAAATGCATTTTGATTATTAAAAAAAATAAGTGACTGTGGCCTATTTCACATAAATAAATACTAATTTATGTGTTTTGTTTCTAAAACAGAGTGCACAATAACTAAAAAAAATAGTGTAAACAGATAGTCGGGGGTATATGTACGTTTCCAGAGGTAGTAGTAGGGTGTGTTGTGGCTGTATGCAAACAAGAGGAGAGGGTTTTTGTGCTTGGTGGGCACATGGGCTTTCTGATAATTTTGTGTTTGTGTGAATAAAAATCATTTTTTGTTTATTTAGTGCACAAAAAAATTCCCAAACTATCGTACTTTTAGTATTTTAAAAACATTTGTWTATTGTATATTGTATTCTGCAAAAGTGCAAAAGGGACAAGGACCTGTAACCCTTTATACAGAAGTCCAGCCTATACACCTCTCCAACTTGCTAACAGGCTGTGATACACTGTCAGTCACAGTATCAGTATAACATGATACTTTTCATTAAACCTCAAATAATGTTTAAAAAACAAATATAGAAGTAATGCATATTTAAAGTCTCTGTGACGTCAATTTTTCGTAATAAATATGAATGTATTTTTGGAARGATAACAATGTTACATTATTTTTAAAAAGATTTCACGCCGCTGAGATGAATGGTTGTTGAGATATTTGCAAGTGAAGTAACAGGAAGTGATGTCAAACGGGAATGTCTGCATGTGAACAGAGCATTGCTACAAAGGCCGACAACACAGACTKTAGAGAAGAATCTGATGTTTCTTTAGATTATTTTAATCATTATCATAGAGGGATGAGAAAGAGTCATATAGTTCAAATAATATTGATTAAATAAACAAAAACCGAGGAGTTTTCTTTCTCAAAGAGTTCCCCTTTGATGTCACTTCCTATTTTATTTCAGTTGAGCCAAATTCAAAAGAAAATATGCCAATTATGTGACATAACAGGTAAAATCATGTGTATTATGCCAAGTTTTTATATATAAATATATTTTCTTTGACATTTTGTATTTCATGGATATATCAGGGTTTCAGGTTTAAGTCAAAGATGAGCAGGTTTAACAGACAAACAGACACGGAGACCAGATAAAAGGTAAGTGTTATTTTATTTACAAGTGGTAGGGATATGTACAGGGGATCCAGGCTGCGGAGGGAAAAGGAAGACGGTGAGTATCCAGGTAAGTAATTAGATTGCAGGGGGAACTTGAGATGTAATAATAAATAG
>NW_013952882.1:164345-168798 GCF_001266775.1 Austrofundulus limnaeus
GTAGAACCACCAGGAGGACTCAAATGGTTGCAGCTGTGTCAATTGCTGATCCAATTAGTGACAGATGCTTCAGGATATGCATGTCACAGGCACTTTATACATACATCAGCAAGGTAAGAACTGTGCAAATCAACAAAAATCAACACCTGAAAACATCTGAGGTGAATTTTTATTTTTTACCCAGTAAATGTCTCATTCATATACTGTATATGGAGCAGTGGGACTTAAAATGGTTCCAGTTAGTCTAGAGGTCCATCATCTGTTGTGACTTCAATTTGCATCGTCCAGTCTTGTATGTAGCTATACATCCAATGGCTTCAACAAGTAACTATGGCGTCTATACTAGGACAAACAACTGCTCTGCTGACTCTCTCAAAGTGACAGCCCAGATCCAAGTTACCAAAATTGATATTTGACATTTAAAAATAGGTTCATATTTCATGTCCATGCAATGCAATGCATCTAAAAACAGCTTTTCGCTACCACCCCCCAGTCATGGCACAATAAATATAGACTTTCATAGAAGAGCATGTTGGGGGAATACGCTTCTTGTCTGACCAGAGACCGGAGCTCTGGTGCACAGAATGCAGAGCACAGCAAGTCCACAGCCATCATCATTAGAGCCGTGCTGCCGCGGACCCTAATGGCTGTCCCCATTCTGCTGCTGCAGCACATTCAGAGGCCTCATCTGGGACTCAAGGGTGTGAACACATGAATTGATTCACACAGACGAATTCACGGTTCCTTGTTTTGGCTTTAAAGCAGGGTRCTGGAACTGGAGAAACCCCTGCAATGGAGAGCCACCATGAGTGCATTAGCAGTGATGTCCTCTGTGTACCACACTGGAGTCATTAAAAGAGGCTAATTGGGAATTTTGCCCTCATTTGTCTTCATTTTGAAAGCTGGAAAAGATGGTGCTGTTTACACGTTTCAATATTGAGAAGAGGGGTGGTGGGGAGGAGAAACAAACAGTGGCTGTGTTAAAATGGGGGATGGGGATTTGAGAATTGATTYACTTGGATCCAATGGTCCAAAACTCCTAATACAAAACAATTTCAAACCACTAAAAAAAGCACATTTTAGTTAACATGGCAATATTGCATGTATTTCAATGTAAGGAAGATTTATTACATCTATATCTTAAAAAAACATTAAACACAATCTTTAAAAATCAATACAAGGTCATGACAGGACTCATTCATCAAGTTTATGTATTTCTTCAGTCATGGTGAAAAGCTCACTTTGGCCATCTTTTTTTCAATTACATGCAAAAGCGGACGTAGTAGAATCCACTTGTGGTTGTTTTTGCTGGGAAATATGGATTTTCAGCCATCCAAACAGACTCTTTAGAGCCTCCAGTCGTTGTTCTCAGATTTTCCTCTGGTTGGGGCACGTCTCTGAATGAACACTTTCCAAATCAATACGCTTTCACGGTAATATAGCTTCACGTGCCCCTGAGGGCTGGTGGTAAATCCACAGCACATTATTGGTGGAACTTCATTAGTGAGGTTCCCTGTTGCTTGTATTTTAAAAGCTTGTTAATTGATGTCACAGCTTCCAGTGGGTTTTGATACATTTCCACACCTTTTGTTTTTAATTTGTCRCAGCCAAACAAGATGCAAATAAATGTATACAACTTATCAAAATTTTCACCGCCACCCCCAGACAGGTTGTAATTTAATTTCTGTGGGTTTGGCAAGTAGGACATTACTGATTCTCATTAGTTCAGTGACCGTGTTCTGCTCCTACCTGATGGCAATCAATACTCATACTGTGAGATCAATTCCTCTTCTAGAGTGGAGGCTGGGGACCACAGAGCTGCTTCATGTGCTGGAATCTACCCAAAACTGAAACGCCAAGCCAATTCTAATAATGAACCGTATATTATCTACTAAATCTGTTTGATTATTATTATGAAAATAAACTGGAAAAGCAGATTGCTGCACAAGTACTTTACTAATCTTTGATATGCAGCTCTTCTGTTTCTCTTAAGACAAGTTTCCTGATCAGGAAATTTGGTGATTTTTGGTGAAATTTCTGATCAAGAAATTTGGTTTGATGCCCTTGAGTGATGAATGCTTGTTCTTTTCTTTTTCTTTTCTTTTATTTTTGTTTCGTAAAAATATGCAAAGTCTGTATTAAAAGCCATGTATTTCCGGTTTTTCTTTTGTTTTTACAAATCCTCARCTTTTCTGTTATGACCGTAAAATAAGGTTGAAGTGAGAACAAGAGTCTGGATAGTTACACACGTAATCTTACATACAAACCTGATAATGCTTTTATCACGATAGATATTTAATCCTAAAATATCAAAACCTGTATTCCAGTATAACAGCACAGCTTTAAAGTTAAGGCCAAGTCTCCACTGCACTGCAGACAGTTTTTAAAATGAGTATTTTCTGCTGTGTTTACACCTCCTGTCAACAAGCAGTTTGGTAAGAAAAATCTTGAGACTGTACAAATACCTACCAAGTGGAGATTTACATTTTATATGTCTTTGTAAACTTAAAATGTGTATCGTTTGTAAAACATTGATGTAGCAGCCTGCTTTGTACATGCCCTTTATCACTTTGTGTCYGCTAAATCAAAATGACAGAGAAGTTACTATTTTTCTTTTTTAGATATTTCTAACTTTACCCTGAGCCTGTCACTGGGAAACCTCAGTTATTCATTAATATAGTAAAGACATTCAGTTTCACTGGGTTGCAACAGTTGGCAATATGTGGTCAGATGGCACCAATGCGTCCAGTTCTATCTTGTGGGTTGTATGGTCTCACAATCGTGTCACTCAAGTTTTAAACACATTAAAATGCAACAGATTTTCCTTAAAAATAGTCACATCTCAAGAACACTAAAGCTGTATTTTGGCACATGCCGTAAACACGTTCCTGTCTATAAAAAAACAAGACAATAACTATCAGTCATTGGAAACTGGTCTAAATCTTCTTTCTTAATTTCAAAAGGTTTGTTCAGAACATCAAATAACAAACCTGGAGGAATCTGCCTACAAAAAAGCTAAGATTTTTGACAACTTGTTCAGCAAATTGGTCACTTGGTTGCAAGCTCTCAGAATTCAATGAAACTGGGGAAAGAAAAAAAGATTCTTGCAATTTTGAGTCACTAACTAATCTCTGCTCATCACAGCCTGATGATATACCTTCAGAAAGTTAGTTTTGGAACAAACCAAGCACTTTTTTTTTCCGTACTTAGTCAATGATGTGGGTGTTCTCACCACCTAGTAGTGTTGCATGAGAACTTCCGTATTTTGTTAGGCTATGTTCACACTGCAGGTCTTAATGCACTGGGATGATCCGGTGAAGCATTTTATTTTTGAAATGAAGCAACGAGCTGGAAATAAAGTATCGAACGAGTAACTTTAGGATCGATACGCTCCGTCACAGAGGCTAAATGTTACTATCAAACAATCCTGGGCATGCAAAATAAAAAAAAGATGAAGCAACTGGACTTCTGTTTTGGAGCTGTAGATGTGTGGAGCTACAGATTTAAACAACACAACTCAAGGTTAGTTATCAATCCTTCACCCGCACCTCACTGATGAAAAAGTCAGATGGAATGTGACATGAGCGTTCACACTGCAGTCACTCTGAAAAACATCTGATATGTATCTCATTCAGTACGACTGAAACAGCCTGGGTCGGATTTGGAAAAAAATTGGATTTGTTCAGACGGTCATAAAAAAATCAGCCTTTGAAACTTGAGTGGGTTTTTGTTATATAAATCAAGAAAACATTTCCATTTAAAAATATCCAGAGGACTGAAGACAGAACGTACATCACTGTGGGTTCAGTTGTCAATTTGACTATTTTTTGTTGCATTTCAATCAAATGTCTTTTCAACAATTCATTCTGGATGAGCAGCTGAGCACTCAGTCGCCTCCGACAAGTGGTGATAGAGAATTAAAGCTGCCTTCCAAAGTGTATTCATGTTAAGATGCAGCGCACCGWCCATTGTTCATCACCAGGCACAGCTGAGGAATATGCATTATGGATGAGGTAGTCAGTCCTCGTAATGCATAAACTGTTAAAAGCTTGGAGATGAAAGCTGGGATGTCAGACAGCAAACAGTCGGCCTCACACTGACCACAGATCCTACTGTGACCGCAGCGTGTGGTGGAATCGGAGATCAATCAAAAACCTTCGGTAATGGAGCAGAAGCAGAGACAATTTCTGCTTGGCCCATTACCAGCTTTGAAAAAAKACAGCATTGTAGAATTTTGTAGGCACTTGTAGCTCTGGACAAATTCTATCTATAGGCATGTGTAAATATGAAGCTTCTGCAGYTTGATACATTTGTTTTTAGGACATGTGAGTTAGACAGGAATGTGGAGTTAAACGAAATGTACAGTATATGATGTTGATTAAAGGGGCAATATCATGTAAAATCAACTTTTTTGAGTTTTATATCATGTTATATTGTTATACTCTCATAAAAA
>NW_013952882.1:169535-175483 GCF_001266775.1 Austrofundulus limnaeus
AAATAAAGGTGACATAGATACTTTATTATGGTATAGTATTTAAATGAATGCCTGAGAAACACATAATATTGCCCCTTTAAAAATCAAACTCAGAAATAAAACAATTTAAAGTCATATTTAGAATCATATCAATAATACACCTTCAGTGCGTACAAATAGTTGTAAAAGAATATGTTGCATAATGTTGTAGACAAATTTGTTTTTCTGCTAAATCTGTTCTCAGATGTTCTCTCCATGCTCTCCCAACCTCAGCCAGTCCAAAACAGAGCAATTCCTAAACCTCCCTTTAATAGAGTCTTTCAGGGAGGCACAGGAAGAGGAACAAATGCCTCTATTCAGCGCCGTCCAAAATGCTAATGCCTCCCGCTCTTAACACGTTTATAAGGGTTCCCATGTCACGACATGGCATAGTCCACCCCTAATGGTGGCTGTAGCAGGGGACGGCATGAAAAAGCCAGACACATTACAGAACATGAAAAATATGACAATAGGACTGGTGGTTTCCCAGGAAACGGGGGGATCTGGATCTTTCATTTTCTTCATGAAAGATGCATGCAAGCATGAGCTGTTCTGCTGAACACTGACAGTTTTTATTTGTAGTGTCTTTAATCAGTCAAACTTCTGTTTGGATCTCAGCATTGGCCCTGATGTTTGAAATGTAAAATGTAAGATGGTGTGTGGTTCCTCGCTGCAATGATACAAAACTTTTTCATCATGGACTTTGCTGGCTTAAAGGAAAAAAGGCAGCAATGCGAATGATAACAGGTACAGTTGAATGGTTGGCARCGCAAATGAGTTTTACTAAATTCTAGGAACTCCAATTGAAGTTTCTAAAAAAAAAATGCTAGCAAATAAATAATGGCCAGACAGGGTTTAGTGATTGCTTGGAAAAGTAATTACCTCTTATCTGTGTGGTTGCTGGGAAACAGTGWGGAGAGCAAGGCCTACAGGACGTATTGAACTGATATTACATCAGCTGCACAAAAGGTATTTCTTTTTTCTCTTTTCATTCAGTCAAGCTGTTGAACAGTTCCAGTGTTTTATTGACCAGTTGAGATGATGGAAGAATTCATCAGACTTCTATCTCTCAAGGGGATATTCAGACCATTTTTAAGTGGGTTTCTGTGTAAAGGTTTCAAAGAAGGACCTGCTTTTTGAATGACTTTAGGTCTAAAAAAAATAAAATTGAAGCCCAACAGGACAGTCAGTTTATTTAAACTAAGCAATTAACCACAGTAGTGCTGGGTGGTATGACCCAAATTTTCATGGTATTTTCAACAGTTATACTGTCATCACAGTATTTGACAATATTTTTCTTTTCATAACAGCTCAGCTGATGATAAAAAGTACAAACGTTGAWTATTGATCAGCAAACTACAGTCAACTGAAGTTACTCTCTGCAACACAGCAACTACTGTATTTATTCATATATAATATTAGAAATTTAACCCTAAAAATCATCCATAAAGTAGGGGGTAGTATTAAACACGGGTTATTCATGATTAGCTTTTTTATGCTTTTTAAGCTAAAAAATGATGGTAGTATTATACTCAAGATCGTATTATACATGAATAAATACGGTATTTCTTGATTTTTTTGATTTTTTTCTTTTACTGTACCTCTGTCGGTCGCTGTTTCCCTCCTCYACATGTCTTTCCTTCTTTGCCTGGTTGTAGACAGTAGTCACACATTTTATGGTCGTGAAGGAGGAGGGTTTAGAAAGGATCATTATTGGGTCTATCGTTTTGTGTTATTTAATAAAGGTTAACAGGACGACTCAGCCTCCATGCATCCATCAACTCAACCCCGATACAAAACCACTTTCCCCAGAAGCCCCACCAGGSTTTTCACAATACAAGCACATTAACGTCTCCATACATTTACATCGTGCATGAAGTCTATATGTGCACGTCACTGAAGAGGGGAATACTACATTCAGCTGTGGCAAAAATGGGAGAGTTTTTTCTTAWTGTCAGTCAATATAAGGAGTGGTATCGCCACCCGCAGCCAGTTATTGAGAAGCTGCTCCAACAATAACATTAGCTAATGTGCATAGCGGTGCTACGAGGAAAAGTGTCCCCCGTGAAACAGTTCACTGGCGGGTGTGACATAATGTTCCAAACGTGTTCAGGCTATTTAAACCAGAATGTCATTATTTAAAAAAGTCATGGAATAGCACAGCATTACTAAGAAAACGTTTTCGGTAAGAACCAATATACTGCCCAGCACTAAACCATAGTTGTCAAAAACAATTTTGATAAATTTTAAGGGGAAGCAGGTTATTTGTTGTACATATGTACATTGTAAGATTTTTTTTATTTACTTAGTTTGAAACTATTTGAACAATTATTTAACTACACTTTTATAACCTCTGTAACAACCTAAGATCTTAGCTATATGTAACACTTCTAGGCACAGCCTCGATTCAGATCTGGCTGAGATTTTATTATTTTTCTACCAAATTGACCATGTGAAATTATAAGGTGTGTGTCCAATGCTGGTCCTCAGGGGACTACTAGTCTGTTTATTTCAGATTTTTCTCTGCTTTGATACTAGGACTGGGTGATATTGGGGAAAAAGAATCACAATTAATTGTGGTATTTTGCCGATAACGATTGATATGGTGATTATTCCTCTGGAGTCCCTGGATGCCTGCGTGTCCTAGTCACATGACCAATTTAAATGACTGTAGTGGGAAAAAAAATGCTCTCCATAAAAATCTGTTCCAAATTGCGTCAAAAGTACAGACTTCAGCCTATACATTGATTTTTAAATTGTGTTGATAGACCAAGTAAAACTGGAGTATCATAAATAAATTACAGACATTTTTTTTAAATGTCATATTTGAAGCACAGAGGAGCTTCGAGCCAGTCAGTCTGCTTGGCGACATTAATCATATTAATCATCAAGTGCCAAAAARTAATCAATTAAGTTTTTCTGATGATTATTTGCATACGATGTGATTTTGCCCTACCCAATTTGACACACCTGATTTCAATGAATGTAATGAATGGAAGGACAGAAGAAATAACTAAAACATACAGTAGTGACCCTCGAGGATCAGGATTAGTAGAAATAAGGTTGTTGACTTTTCATGAATTGCTATAAAATTTCAAAGAGTTGTTTGAAGATGGAAAACGGTCCATTCCGGCGAGCCGTTTGTAACTCRTTATGTCATCATATGCTCCAAACAGGTCCATTTCAGAGCATCTGCATGGATCTCTATAACACTTTTGAGCTTGAAGTAGTTTTTAAACAGCAGCCATCGACTTCAGCCTCAACAGCATTACACTTTCTGTTAACTCCTCTCAGACACAAGACTATTTTTCTCTACTGAAGTCATTTGAAGAGTTGCCAACGCCTTGTAAAATTTTAATATTTAAAAGCATTCCACTTCAGAACAGCTGAAATATCTCTCATCTAATTTTGATCAAACACAGCATGATATAAAGCAGAACTGTTTTATTCAGACCAGGTGAAAGACAGACACTGCATCGATATTATTATTCTGGGAAGGGAGTAACTGGGAATACTACACTCAGATGTWATGTTAGTGTTTGGACTGAAACTAYATGTGAACACAGGTGTGAAGACAGCAGACTGACAAACTGCCATTGAAGCTGCATTCATTTGGGCTAAAACACTCCATGTGTGTATTTATAAATAATGTATGCAAGAAATTCAAAAGCCTTAGATAATAAATATAGTAATTAGGGGTGCAACAATACATGTATCTGTATGAAACYGTTCAATACAGTTCTCTAGGTTCAATACACACTATGTATGGAACAATACAGATGTTTAAAATTTATTTTATCAACTTGTCTTCTGAAGAAGGAYCAGTGGATCTGTGTTTGACTAATCCACCTAGGCTGCAGCATTGTCCTTTCAGCAACATTTAATTTAAAAACTGTACCTTTGAGGTTAAACAAATGTTCATAATTATTTCAATAAATTACAAAAAAGGGCATCGTAATTTCTCCTTGCATCAAAAAAATATCGAACCGTGACACTAAAGTATTGAATCAAATCGAATTGTGAGTTTTCTGTATCATCCCATGCCTAATAGTAATAACATATTACAATGATTATAAACCATTTATTACATTTTTTACGGTTTAGCCGAATGTTTCCCAAAGTTGGGGTTGGGACCCAAAGTGGGGTCCCAAAACATCAAGGTGGGGTCCTGAAAAATATTTTTGAATTAATGACATTTTTGCCTTAGTTGACAAATGAGTGAGGTTAGTATATTTAAAATGGATAAATGTAGTATAAAATATTTTTACTATGCCCATGTTTAGTTGACCTGATACAAATGTTTATCATCCAAAAATAGTTGGGGGCACAGTTCTCTGCTACTATTTTGTACTATGTTGTGGGTCAAAAGCTGAAAGGTTTGGGAACCACTGCACTTTGGTTCCCAAAGTTGGGCTTGGGACCCAATTATGGGTCATGAAGCACCTTGGATAATCTCCCAAAATCAATTTAAAGGGTAATGAAATCATTGTTTAATGCAATATTTTCCCTATAACTATTACAAAAACACAAAAAGAGTAAAAATAAGTATTTATATTTGTGTATAAGCTGTTTAGCTTGTCAAAAAGCCTGTGTTTTTAGGGTTATCAACGAAGCTCATGTACTCAGACCAGTAATATTTCACAAGTTTTTGCCATGGATATTTTGGGGGTCAGAAGACAAAAAGTTTGGGAACCACTGGTTTAGCCAATTTTCCCTAATAACAGAATTACTTTATCTTTTAAATGTTCAACATTTTTTGTTTTAAATAGTTGGGAAAATATCCAAAATAACAATAGTGTTTTTTATTTTTTCCATTCTTTCCAGTAGTTAGTAAGTTTTATGCAAATTATTTTATTTGTTATAAAAACTGAAATGGTTCATTTAAATTTTTTGATTTGCTTTGTTTTCCACCATGTTGGAAGACCCTTATTTGTAAAACCTTTATTTCACAAAAAAGATATTGTGTACTAGAAAAATTGTTCTTTTTCATTTTTTAACTTTCATTTGCTAAGCAGTGATTCATCCCATTTCCTGAATGACCTTTGTTACCACTCATCCAGCCATTCTTTAGTTAGTCTTTTGCAGTGCTTTTGACCTTTTGACTTTATTTAAACAATAGTTAAAATAATGAGACAAAGACTGCTGGCAGGTTTCAGCACACATCAACCCTGAGCTTCTGTTCTGTTCACCTGCTACAGTTCAAAACTGTGCCTGATCAATCACCACCTGATTGATCATCCAGCCACCACATAAAGCTACTGCTCATTGACCAACTGGTTACCAGGTTTACTTTTGAACCACAAACCTACATTACATTTTTTTGGAGCAGCATGACTTGTTATAGTAGATGTCAGACTCTTTAAGATTTTTATCTCAATTTCCTTCCCTCATCCTGTCCTGTTGAATGTTCGATTTTACGATTAGACAAATTAGATTTGATCCCACTCAGAGCGGACCGCAGCATCGCAGCAAAATGATGCTGCTTCAATCTGCACTCACAGCCTGAGGAAGCTGCTCTCCCTCTGATCTAACCACTTGATGCCTCTTTAGACCAGAATGCTCACTTTTGAAATGGAGAGCTTTTTACAGCTTTTAAGTGTCAACCGTCTACCAACACAAATGTGGAGCAACACACAGCCTTGAATGCTAACAATATCTTTCAAATGGCTTTGAAATGGCACGACCAAATGTTTTTTTTTTTTTTGTGTTGTGGAAGCTTTCTAAAGTATGACTGAGAAACAAAAACAGAAGTGATTCCTGCTCGTCTAAAATGAGTGTTGTGTAACTGGGACACAGATGTTGATGTTGTGAGTGCAGGGCAGGCGAGGTCAGTGTGTGTGTATTGATTGTTGTAAAGAGATTACTGTGGCTGTTCCCCACAACACTCAGAGGTGTTACAGTGTATTTATAAAGCTAGACCATATTAAAAA
>NW_013952882.1:175988-177195 GCF_001266775.1 Austrofundulus limnaeus
GTGCTCATCAGATCATTAAATGGGTCATGAAATGTTTTGTACTGAACCACACAGCAGCAGCAATAATCTTTGTTTTGTTTCAGGAGGCACAGCGAGTTCTGAAACTAACACTTTCCTTGATAATTTCTTTTTCTAATCTAACCTTCTGGAGGGCGGACCATAGAAACTCTAAGCTTTTAGGAACTAACAGTTTCCGCCCGTCTAGTACAGAGAAAAGAAAGAGGGGGAGAAAAGGGTGACTGACCGCCGTCAGTCACTGTGACAGCTAGATTCTCTCCGGGGAATCAAAAGCTGAAAACTGTGTCAGGTTTGGCTCCTTCACGCCAACGGGGAAACCTCACAGTGTGGAAAACCACGCCTGGTTTATCCAGTCAGAAACTCTCCAGACGGAAGTTTTATTTACAACCTGGGTTCCAGTCGAGGCCTTGTCTTCTTCTAAGGCTGACGTGGACGCTAAATGAGTCTTAAACCACGCCTTGGGGTCCCCTGTTCGACGGTCTAAAGACAGATTCTTCAGCAGTGCCCCCACCTACCTGGCAGGTGACAGAACATCATCTCAAGGTAAAAACTGGCTGTGTGTGACGTCAGTGTCTGACTGAAGCTTCACCCTTCTGGTTAAAACCCACATTATTTAAGATAAAGTATAGAAAAGCTAACATTTTTCTTCCTCCTTTCTCTTAAACTCTTCTTTGCCAACCCTAAGATAAACAGCCTCAAATGTCTGGTGTTTAACATCTAAACTGACGTTTGTGTTTCTATTTAAGTGTGGTTAACAATTAAGAAGTTAAAAGCTCCTTATTGTTGGTCCCAAAACTTTTATAGGAAATTAATTGTTCACAATCAAGTGTACTCTGGTGATTTTGTATGATTTGTAAAATAAATGATCACATATGGTTCAAATCAACATTCACTGACTGAGAGTTACTTTCTGTGTCCATTCATTTTTGCACTAAAGGAATGTTTATCCAAAATAAAAAGTGATCCCTTGCTAATTAAATCACTCCTATAACCTTGTTATAAGAAGTGTAAGATAAACCCTTACATATTTGTAATTTTATTTTATGACAAATGTGTGTGTGAAAATGTCTGTGTTAGGCATAACTGCAGTTACAAAAATGAATCGAAATCAATACAAAGTCCTCAATTTGCAAGTACAAGGATGTGTGTGTGTGTGTGTGTGTGTGTGTGTGTGTGTGTGTGTGTGTGT
>NW_013952882.1:177226-182903 GCF_001266775.1 Austrofundulus limnaeus
GTGTGTGTGTGTGTGTGTGTGTGTGTGTGTGTGTGCGCGTGTGCGCGCGTGTGTATGCAAGTGAGCATTCTCTACTATGTGGGGACCATTTTTGGCATACACACCTATTTGTGGGGACCAGCCGGTACTTTTGGGGATCTAAGCCTAGTCCCTGTGGGGGGAATGGCATTGATGGATTGGGGGTTAGGTTTAAGTTAAGGGGTCACAGTTAGAGTACACGTCAAGTTGTACAGACTATCTGTAATTTACACAGATTTTCCCTCATTTCGCAGGTATACGGACGTATAGAGCAATCTCACAGATTTTTACGGATTTTTTGCAAAAACTCATTTTCATAYTTATTTAACACCTCCACATGAYGTGTGATTAATACAGAATTTTTTGCGAAAATTACAGATTTTTGAGGCTCATTATACAGGTTCACGTCTGAAGGGGTTCATATATGGGGTGGGCTGGAGAAATTAATGGAAGTCAATGCAATGTTCCCATAAAGACAGCTGTACTAGACCAAGTGTGCATGTGTCAGAGTGAGTTGTGTGCCTGTTTTTTTTACACCAAAACATTACATTAACCACACTAATTTGAATGAAACTCATAAAACTGCTTGTACATTTATAACTGATTACGTTTTAGAGTGAACCCTCTTCAAGATGGCTGCCACAGATTACTGATCTTAGACATCCCTACATGTTTTAGGGAAACTGAGCTAAAATTTTTTGTGGAAGCAACCAGAAAATCATGCCCAACACATATTCTGACAGCTAACAGACTGTGCAAAATTCTTGTTTAGAATTTTGCCGTTACAGTTATTGTGCTGAATTAAGTTTGGTGTGGTTGTAGCTGAGAGTAATACACAACATCTTTGCCTAAAACTATAGCATTATTGTTGGAATCAACTCTGTTTACAAAATATCTCCTTCACAACTGGACCATTTTTGATGAAACTTTCAAAAGGTTATTCTTTGATGTTTCAAATACAACTGAAAAACCTTTGTAGTCTAATTTATTTGGCTGCCACAGCCGATCGACATGATCCAACAGGAATAAGGCTATGAGCAGTCTATAAAGTACTTGAAAAAATAACTAAGTAAAATTACATGAACAGAAAATGACGTAAGTAAAAATTAATTTCACTGAAGAGAAAACTACTCAAGTAAAAGTCATAAAACTGTTCACAAAAATTGGGAAAGTAAAAGTAAAAATACTTTTACATACTTCAAGAAAAAAACTGTTGAATTTACTGAACTAAACTGGTTCCACTAAGTCAGGTTGTGTAAATTGAGCAATATATGTGTATTCTTTGCTCAGTTTACTCAACTAGGCTTAATGAAGCCAGTTGACATGACTTTGTTGAGTAAATTCAACACTTCATTCTTTAGAATGCAGAAACATCTTCTTTCATGATGAGTTCAAACGTATTTAATTTCATAACAAGTAACTAGGTGTTAAATTTTAAAGCAAAGAAGTAAATATATAATTTTTAGCTTTAAAATGTAACAAAATAAAAGTAAAAATAGCTATTAAAATAGTTGGTAAATTTACAAATCCTCAAAAAAAAACTACTTAAATACTGTAACAAAGTAAATGTACTATGTTACTATAAACCTCTGGCTATAACTTAGTTGCACAGCTGGTGAGATAAAATTATATGTAGTAGTGGCTGAGATTCATTCACAAGTCTGTAAGTGGAATATTGTGCAGTCTAGAAAAGGGGCAGATGTTATAAGATGTTTTCTTCTGTCTTCTTCCTTTCATTTCATTTATTAATTGTTTCTTTTTTGTTGTATATAGATTTCTCATCTTGCTTTAATGAATAACATGAATTTAAAAAATGACAAACGTTTTGTCAGTTCTCAACACAAAATAGTTTAAAACTCTGGTGTGAAAAGCAGGCAGTGATATGCTTTCTTACAAAGAATGCCAGGCCTTAAATGTTTCATTGATTGTGGATCTCAGCCCACTTCCACAAAAACAGCAGCGGGTGACTGCAAAGTAAAGATGGTTATGTTATTCAATTTAAAATAAGATTGGGCTTTATAGTGCCTCTGAGAGTTTTATTAGGTGATGAAGTAGCTGATAAATGCTTGCTAACAGTTAGTATGCCTCTTTGTGCTTCTGTGTAACAGCAAACAGCCCACCTCCACCCACTGGCAGAAACTCAAAGTGATATTCTCTCTGCAGGCAGAGCTTTTGATGTTAGCCTGACAAAGAAATCGACTCCAAAAGTCCTTTTCACTGGAGTCTTAATGCCCCGTGTGTGCTTTTAGGTTGTGAAAAGATAACTTTCAGGGTGTGCCTTGTGTTACAGTCTGAAGCGGGCGTTTGTTTCATTTGTTCACGCAGCCTTTCATGTGGCAGCAGCTCTTCGACATCGAAAGCTTTCAGCTCTTGATCTGACATCCTTCTTATTTATCCTTGTTGTTTGCCATTGAGATATTTCAGCACACACTTGTTGTCTTGTGGCTTATAGCTTATGGATGTTTTCATTTTACTTTGCCACAGGAACACATAAATGCTAACATTAGGATGCAATTTTTTTTATTGGCCATTCCATGTAACTCTTAACAAGGTAAGTGAGTATTTTCCCCCCTCTCATCTCCCACCTGGCCCTGCGTTATACAGAGTCGTAAATGTCTCAGGTACTGTGAAATTTATTAAGCTGCCTGTTTCGTTCTTTGAGCTGGAGGAAAATGTCAGGTTCTTGCACTTTCTCAACAAGCCCCTCCGGGCTCAGTGAATAATTTAGAATGTGTTTAAGTTTCATAAGTCATTACTAGTCAGAGTCTCAAGTATCCTGTGTTACACTTTATGGAACATATGTAGTATAAATTATATATAATCAAATGCTAAATAAAAAAAGGAATCAAAGTGAAACCAAACGAAAACTGTATTTGCATGGCAAAGGAATAATTTGCCTGGAGTAATACTGTATATCGTTCCCATTAGACCATACCAGAGACCTAGTCATACAGGAAGTCATCTTCTGGGTTTGATACCTGCAACCAGTATTACCTGTGTACAGCTTTACCTATGGCTTCTACAAATGCTGAAGATCATCACAGAGACACATTAGAGAGAGTGCCAATTAAGTAGTATAAAGAAAATTTCACCGTTATCCACTGATCCATATGAGATGGACAAAGCAAAAATGTTTTGGACCTTTCAGTTATTTCAACACCGTAATAATTTGAGATAATAAATAATAAGTCGCTTGTTTGCAACCATAAATGTAGAACAGTGTTTCCCAAAGTTGGCGTCGGGACCCAAAGTGGGGTCCCGAAACATCAAGATGGGGTCCTGAAAAGATTTTCTGAATTAATTACGTTTTTGCCTTAGTTGTTACAAAGGAGTGAGGTTAGTATATTTAAAATGGATAAATGTAGTATAAAAATATTGTTACTATGCCCATGTTTAGTTGACCTGATACAAATGTTTATCATCCAAAAATAGTTGGGGKCACAGGTCTCTGCTACTGTTATTTTGTGGGTCAAAAGCTGAAAAGTTTGGGAACCACTGCACTTTGGTTCCCAAAGTTAGGCTTGGGACCCAATTATGGGTCATGAAGCACCTTGGATAATCTCCAGAAATCAATTTAAAGGGTAATAAAATACGTAATTGCTGCTGTAATATTTTCCCTATAATTATTACAAAAATACAAAATAAGTAAAATAAGTATTTATATTTATGTACAAGCTGTTTAGATTGTCAAAAAGCCTGTGTTTTTAGGGTTTTTAACAAAGTTTGTGTACTCAGACCAGTGATATTTGGGGTCACAAGATTTTGCCATGGATAGTTTGTGGGTCATAAGATCAAAGTTTGGAAACCATTGATGTAGAAAATTGACAAGACTTAATTACACTTAAAAATCCCCTTAAAGTGTTCAGAGCAAATTCTTGCAATTTAAGTTGGTTTGTCTTGTTGATATTGGCCAGCCACACTCATCAATGCTCAGTGCTGAGTTGCAAAGTTAGTTCGCCTTCATGAAAAATTAGTTTTGATGAATTATCTGCATTGTTTTACAGCCTTTAACCCAACAGTACACAACCATTATCAACTCTCACTGAAATCGGATGTTGAAAGCATGACGTCAGACAAGAACTAGTGGCTTTAAGAATAGTAAAGGTTCTTACCTCTGCATCCTAAAAAGGTCTTAAATGGATGTAATTTAAGGTAAATACTGTATTGGAGAAAAAGATGACTGTGGTGGAACTAATAMTTTTATATTTAAGCAAGTAATTCATGACATCTTTTAATGACCTAGGTTTTCATGACATGCTGTTCATCTGCAGATAGAATGATTAAAGTCAGAACAAGATTTGCTAACARCAGTCATTCTTAGATACAGTATCACTTGTGTTTATCTTTGTGTTTTCCATTGACTTTGTATCAAATCTTGCTAAGATGGCATAGTGGTGTTTGTTAATATATATATGAGGCCTCTCGAGACACAATGTTCGACAGTTCAACAGAGTTCAACAGTAGTGTGGAGAGACAGTGACAGAGAGAAGCAGAGGCACAGAGACAGGCCAGGTTCTCTGTGTTTCCTGTTGTTGCAATAAAACTCAGCTGATCATCTCACGGAGTACCTTCATTCTTGGACCACGTATTTCTCTCTGTCCTTGTTAAATAAATATTACCACAACAGTTGGCGTTGTCGGCAGGCTAATCCAAATCTGGACCCAAATGAATATATTTTTATGCATGTTTTCTAGCATTTATGATAAATAGATCAAGATAAATATATAAGATAGATACATTTTAAGCTGTTCAGCTTTTCTATTGTTTACGGCAAAAGGYGTGGTGGTTATGTTTGCAGGATTAGCAGCTGCAGATTGAAGCCTTCAGCCCACTGAGATGTAAGCTTGATAAAATAATTTAATGAGTAAAGTAACTTCGCATGGTTGTTACTTAAAAGGGAAATATTGGGAAAGAAACTAAAGGGGACATATGCAAAATCCACTTTTTTAGGTTTTATGCATTTTGTTGTGGACCTGGAGTCTAGGAGGCAGAAAGGTTGAATTTAGTATTTCCCGGCACTGCAAAGAGATCTCTATTTTCTTTTTGGGTCATAGTTTTCAGTCCGTTTAGTTTTTTTTTTCTATGACGTTTTCTGAAGTATTATATTATCTGCGACGGAATTACCGAATAAGATCTGGATTTTCAACTTACTGACTACAATGTCCTCATCTTAATTCTCCTTCTGGTTCTGGGTCAGACTCTGTCTCCAACATGTAAGACTGGATGAAGTCTTCTGTTGCTGACATCTTTCAATTAAATTATAAATAAAACATTTCTTCAAGCTAGAAAACATAACATCCCTCTCTCTAAGAGGAGTGGACCGGTCTGGAAGCAAGAGGGGGCGGGGCTTCAAGCATCTTAAAGGAACAATAACAAAACAAGCTGCTTTGAGACAGACACACAGCAGAAAAGAGGTGAAAGAGGAGCTGATAAAGTTATAATAAGGAGGAATTCAGACCAAAGCATTTCAGTTCCACTTTATAAAGACCCCAACTGATTTAAATGTAAAAAAGGATTTAAATGTATATGTCTCCTTTAAAGGGGACCTATTATGCAAAATTTACTTTTTAAAGGTTTTTTTTTAACTCAACTTTGGGTATGTACTTCTTAAAAAAAACAGTCCTAGGACCACAAAATGCACCCAGGCACATATTTACTG
>NW_013952882.1:183485-185560 GCF_001266775.1 Austrofundulus limnaeus
AAAAAAAAACTCATGAGTTTATTCTTTCTTTGGAGACTTCTAAACCTGTTTGTCTCATTTAGAGATAAGGTTAAATATTAAACTTTGCAGTGTTGCTTTAAAATGAAATRTAAATTATTTGAGCAATCATTTCCTCTAAAATCTGACCTGAGGGCGCAGTGTGGCAGCAAGATCTATAAACCCAATTTGACAGATCCACTCATTAGCTGTTCAGCAACAAATCTTGAACCTATGAATATTTTTATTCAAAATAATAGTCATGCTGGAAAGTTAACATAAAATCCTTTATAACTCAAGAAGCAGTAAAGTGCTCGGCTGCAGAGGCTTCATTATTATTGCGATTTGTACATGAAACATGAAAAATAAACAGGAATAAAAACCTTTTGCTGTTTTTGTAAACAAGTACTCTTATTATGACTCAGCGKAGGCCTGTTAATGGTTTCAGTGTGTACCAGGTGTTAGAAGTCACAATGTCAAAACCACCTATTTTTTCTATCATACTAAATTTTAAATGCCTTAACACAAAATAACAAAGAGAGGACATGTTTTTAACCTCCTGCCATGACCATATCTGTTGCTAAGAGCTTCATTCAGTTCTACACGGCTGCCAAAGCAGGAAATCCCCAAAACATTTATGCTAATTAAAGAGACATCATTGGTTGGTTATACATTATCTGACAACAGATAACACAGTCGGACAGGGATTGCCTACCAGAGAAGCAACACTTGTTTCTTTTCAAGATAAGGCTGTTGAAAGAACCATCTGCAACACCTTACTAGAATTAGCATGTTGTCAGGTACCATCAGGTGAAATATCAGTGTACCTCACTGCAGATGSTACTTAATGAACATCTTGACAGGATCTTATAGGCTCTCCCCCCAAGACACCTCAGTCCTCAGTCCAGGACTTAGATGCTTGCTGGCAAATCAACATGATTTGTGGAGGTACTGAGAATGGAAATTGTGTCAAATCTAGTCCACTCCTGACGTGCTGTGCTGTAGAGTGAAGTAGTAACAGAGCCAAAACGGTTGGTCAGTAATGTGATGGAATGATGGCATATGGTTTATGTGACCAGCAGGTCATGGGATTAAACACAGATACAAGCTTTATTACTAGGGATGCACAATATATTAACATCGGTATCAGCCGATGTCGGTCATTATTTAGAAGATCTACTGTATATCTGATAAGTAAAACTGGGCCGATATTAACGTCCGATAATGATTTCCCACTTTTAGCTTTGTGCTCTTGTTTTAGGAGGGGAGATGGTTGGTCGAGTGGTCTCTGTTTGATCATGATAGTGTTAGTGATGCTGTGCAGCCAGGAATAACTGAAGTAGAGYCATGTCAGCAGTATGGTTGTTTCTTTTATGATATAGAAAAAAACACGTGTATTGTGCATGTATGTATATAAATAATGTCTGATGTGTAATATCAGTTATCAGCCATCCATCCATCCATATTCTGTGCACGCTTATTCCTTTCAGGGTCGCGTATCAGATATTGATATTGGCTGAAATTGTCAYATAAATGCAGCCCTATTTATTACTGAGAGAAAAGTCAATAATGACAACTGTTTTGTAGTTAGTCTTAAACATGAGTTCACAACAGATAGAATCAATAAACTGAGTTCATCACACATGTTGAACTCCACATTAACAGAGCTTAGCTCTGCTCTGCATCACGTTTGGATCCACAAAGCTCACTTCATTTCTGAAAACTCACATCTGTGATGCATGTGGCCGACTCCATCTGTGATTAATGAAAGGTCAATACAGCAGTGTGAAGACAGACTGATCTGTGAGGCATTACCAGTGGTGGACAAAGTACTGAACTCTAGTACTTGAGTGAAAGTATTGATACTCATGGTCAAATCTTACTCTGCTCAGTCAAAAATCCATTCATGTTAAAGTACTGAAGTACTTACTTTTGAAAATGCGTAAGTATTCAAAAGTAAATATTTTATTTTCTATTATCAGTACATTGCTGTATTGTTTTCAGAGTGATTTTACAGAACCTTGTAACTCTCAGAAACCACCTGATGTATCGACACATAGAAACACTCTGATACAAAT
>NW_013952882.1:187169-197667 GCF_001266775.1 Austrofundulus limnaeus
TGCACAAAATAATTCTCAGATAATAAAATTTCCCATTTTCTAGTTCTGCCTGCTCTGACTTCCGTTCAGAAGAGCTGTTTATGTTAATGAGTTCTGTTGGTAACGCCCTCCAAAAWTCTGTTGACATTAACTCCGCCCTCCAAAGCCAGCGTTTACGTTAGCATGGCTAATAATAGCAGAAGCTCCGTTGTATGCTGCATGCTGTTACCAGAGCAGGGAGCAGCAGCGGTCAAAATACCTCAGAAACTCGAACAAATAGGCTTTAACAAGGCTTTAATAAGCTAAACAATAGAGGTACATGAGGAACTGTGTTCATAATGAACGAAAATAAAAAAAATCACTGTTTTTGCCCATGTCAGTCTTAAACCCTGTTCTCCAGCTCTCTGGTCCAACACTCTACCCATTGCCCTATTGGAGGCATGTTGTCAAATGAGCTACGCATTGTAAAACAACAACCGTGACAGCTCTTTATACTGAGGAGGTGGAGCCTGCTAGCTAAGGGGCTGAACGCAGGTTCCGGTGGGTTGTCGTACGGCTTGTGACATCACAAAATGTAGGAAGTATAAAACTTGTCGTTAACATACATTAAAAATACATTTACTTACACTAAATATGCCCCTGGGTGAATTTTTTGGTCATAGGACTGTTTTTTTAAAGAAGTACATACCCAAAATTGAGTAAAGAAAGCTTTAAAAAGTGAATTTTTCATAATAGGTCCCCTTTAATACATTTAATACGTTTTCCTACCATCGGAACTGGCACTGGCAAATGCCTTCTTATGACAACTTCAAAAGCTCTTATTACACAAATTTTATGTTATTAAAAGGTAGAAAACAGAAATCAGTTAATTTTATTTTTAGCTATAGTTTATATTTTAAAGGACCTTCTTCGGGAACAAAAAGGCAGCCCTTGTTAAATCTGAATCAGAGACCACTGATGGAGACAATGTTTCCAGCCCCCACACAGAGAAGTAATCTTTTTATGTGCTCACAGGATGACTGTGAGGATAAGAGCTACAAAGTTGTGCAGTCAACCTGCTGATGTGCCTGTTTGGACAAAAAAAAAAAAACTCTAAAAGCCCCAACCCCTCACCCACACACAACACATCTTTAATTTGTCTCAAATATTGGTCCTGTCTCCTCCTCTCTCGCTGAGCGCTCATGTGAGACAGAGTCCGCCGATATTTCCCCCCTTCAGGATTAGTGGTGTGGCGCGACCGGCGGATCTGCCTCAGTGGTCCTGAAGGGCTGACCCCGAGGTGAGGTGGCCAGCAGGGCGCTCCTTAAAAGGCTGTTAGCTCCTCGATGCTTATTATGAGAATCCATGTGACTGAATGATGTCTCCTGCTCTCCCTTGTTACAGCACTATAGGTGGAACAAAGCCTGTTTTCTGGAAATAATTAATCCTTCTTGTCAGCATCACATTACTGCGGCGAACGTGCTGCTTGTGCTTTGTGTTTCCTCGTGAACCTTTTTCTATTTCCTGATGATGGAGATGATCATCTTCCCACTGAGCTTCTTGCCTGCAGGACTTTACCACTAAATTACAACTGAGCTGCTTTTTTTCTGCAAAGGAGGATTTGATCCAGCTTTGCTTGTGTACCTATGTGAGTGGGTCTGAGCATATGTGAGTGCATGTGTTTGCCCACACTGTGTGCGCACCGTGTGTGTGTGCTGATCCCTCCAACCACTTGGAAGGTGGAAGTCCAGAGTGGATCTCAGACAAGCCTGGTTGCCATGCCGACAAGACTGGCTGAGAGACACYGTGTTTATCTTAATGAATTTATTTTCTTGCTCGTGTTTGCTCCTGTRTTCTCTGTCAGCTGTGTACACACGCTTAATAGTTGTGAAGTGGAGGCCTTTTTCCACTGTTTAGGTGAAAGTGGTGAAATAACTTATTGATTCTGGGGCAAAAGATGATGAAATATAACCCCGAGACTGCGTATGAACTTACTCACAAAAGAAAAAATAAATTTAGGGTCCAGTCTGATTTTGTTATCATTCTGACTTTCTGTTTTTATGARTTAAAAAGTAACTGAAACTGTCTAAAATAACTTCTGTATTTACTATATGACACTTAAATTTCCTTTAAGCTAAATTTGGACCTGGAATATTTTTCATGACATCATGCACAGTTTGAAGTAGAAATAGCATTCAAGCATTTAAAACAGTGATTCCCAACCAGGGGTACATGGACTCCTTGGGGTACGCAAGCATATTACAGGGGGTACATGGAAAAATTACCCAGGTGTGTAAAAAATAAATAAATAAACATAGGGCCCTATGATTTCCACAATGCRGAAAATGCAAATGAAATCACTAAATTGACACAAAATGGAATCCTGTATAAAACGTGGAATCTCGTGGATTTTGTTCATTTGGGGCACTGGATGTATTTTGGACGCTGCTGCTTCCTGCACCTGCCATTACCTGCTTTATTTATTTAATTACTTATTCACTTTCAAGGCAAAATTTTTATCTTTGTTTAATTTGATTTGAAAAGAGTAAAATGTCTGAAAATTAAACTTCTAGGCGGTTAAATAAATAATTTTCATTTAATAATCAGTTGTACATTGTAGTTTTGGAGAGTCATCATTACATTTGACAGAGGGGGGACTACTGGTGTGGCAAAATGGCTCAGGGGGTACACAAGTCTAGAAAAGGGTTGGGAACCACTGATTTAAAACAATGTTTTCCTTTTTWCTGTTAAGTGTTGAAACAATGTGCTAAACACCCACAGAGATGGAGCAGACGGTGTTGTGCACATTGTGTTCAGTAGGTGTGCTAATCAGGAGTCTGCCATCTGTGGTTGTGTGATGGTCGGCAGTCTGGCTGAGAGAGCAGAATAATGGTCTGGTGTGTTCACAGGGATGATAGCTCTGCCTTCTCACTTTCCTACAACTGTACTGTTTCACTCGACGCTCGATTCCAGGAAATCGTAAGCTGCGCCAATAAACATTTAAAATGGTTAACAATGTGATATTGGTGATTCACTAGAAGCACCGATATCACCTTTTTTAAATGAAATAACAGTACTTTCATTTGAGTACTTGGCAATACCAAGTATTAATAGGAATCCTAATTAATGTCATTACATTTTTCAAGTTAGAGACAGACCGACAAATTGCCCAACCAATTTTCATCGGCCGATATTTTAAATAAAATGGCAGTTAGTCATTCCTGTATCAGTTATCAAGCAGGAAAATTAAGATGCAGCAGCAGCTGCTACAGCTAGCATACTGTATTGCACAATTCCTTTTTTAAAGTGAGAATACACTTCCATATAATGTTTTAAAGTGTAAGTTCATCCAGGGGATAGTAAATATACTTATTTAAGTTAGGAAATTATTGATATTTTGTTATTTAAAATTTTGTACTACTTGTAATTAAAAAACAAGGCTGTCATATGTTGCCTATGGGCTCCCTTGATTTTTAAAGACTGACATCAGCTAAGAAATAATTTTGGTAAACCTCTGCATAGAGTTATTTTGAAAATTTGTCAGAAGAGTTTACTTTTGTGTTAAAGGGGCAATATCATGTAAAATCAACTTATTTGAGTTTTATACCATGTTATAATGTTATACTCTCATAAAAAACGTGCCCAAAGCCTTGCTTGTCTAAATCCTGCAGCGTTTTTAGGAAGCCATGTTGAGGAGCAAAACGACAGGTGGGGACCAGAAACACCCCTGGGACGTGTCTTTAAGCCGAGCTTCCTCATCACGGAGCACACCTCCCCACCCCCACCCCCCCACACCTCTCCCATGACTCCTGCAGGCTCTCAGCAGTAACAGAGCAAAGTGAAAGTGAAACTTAAACTGTCTGCTGAGCTCCACAACTCACTCAGTGAAGCTCTTTTCAGATTCAAAATACATTTGAGTAAATGTATTTTCAGATGCCAAGTAAACTGCATCATAGCGCACAAAACAACCCACCCCCGCGCGCTCGACCCCCGTGGCTCTCAAAGAGACAGAGGCCAATTTCAAGGCGTTTAGAAGAAGAAGTGATGAGAAGATAAGTTTATTTTCTATTTAAACATAAAAACAGCATTTAATAACAACTAAAGGTGACATAGATACTTTATAGGGGTGCAACAATACAGGAAATTCACGGTTCGGTTCGGTTCGATACTTTAGTCTCACGGTTCGATATTTTTTCCATACAAAAAAGCGAAATTTCCATGCCCCTTTTAACTTGTAATTTATTTATATTAATTATGAACATTTGTTCAATTGCGCTCAAAAATGCAGCCTAGGTGGAGTAGTCGAACACAGATCCACTGATCCTTTAACACAGAGCATCTTCAGAAGACAAGTTGATAAAATAAATTTAAAAAATCTGTATTGTTCAATACAGCACTGTTCGATACGGTTCGGTAYGGTTTGATACGGGTACATGTATTGTTGCACCCCTAATACTTTATTATGGTATAGTATTTAAATATATGCCTGACAAACACATAATATTGGCCCTTTAATGTTTTAAACAGAACCGGGGCAGCAATATTCTTTGCATTGGTGAGAAGTAAAATTTTTGGGAAGCTCCTGCTCAGAGCCATACTGTATATTCATATTCTGCTCAATGAGAGACTTTAGCATGTAGCTGTTGTTAGAAAACTCCCTGAACTTGGTGTCATGTTTGTTTTCAAGATGTTTTACCATACTGCTTAGTGCTAATTTCTTTCCTCTTCCGGACTTTGACTATAAAACCAGTATAGTTTTCAGTCCGTTTTACTTTTACCAACATTGTTCACTTTGAAACACCTCCACAAGCTTCTTCTTCTGCTGTTATGTATTGTTGGCTATCAAACAACTTTATGGTTCATTGCCACCACCAACTGTAGTRTGCATCAGGACAGACAAATCAAATTAAAASMRRMMAAAAAAACTACCTCYACATGGCTTGAAATGACAGTTTTCTGAAATGTTTAGGGTGGCCGAAGTGACCAAAGATTAAAATATTGTTACCAAGGTCACCATTGGCCACCACCTAGCACCGCCTCTGTACCTGATGGTGGATAAATTGGCTACTTTTGCTTGTCAGGATCTGTCCTCTGCGCAGATTCAGACAAAAAACATAACTAAACAAGAAAAAACTACCACTGCTCTTAAACACAATTTAACTCCACTTTGATATTTTGCACTGAAAACGTTAGTTCAGAGTTGTAAAGTAACTAAGTACAAATACTTTGTTACTGTCCTTAAGTAGAATTTTTGAGTATCTGTACTTTACTTGMGTAATTATTTTTATGCCTACTTTTCAACTTCTACTTCTTACATTTTCACACAGTTATCTGTACTTTCTACTCACTACATTTAAAATGTAAGAAGTAGAAGGTCATTACTTTTATTTAATTTTTGCTTGTTTTCATTCAGCTTGTTATTGTAAAAAAATTATACTATCCATATAAATTGTGCCTCCTAGATAGAGTGAATTTGCCTGTTGTTGAATGAGAAGTATAAATATATAGAACTATGATACCGTATTAGTTTGTGAATAAACAAATCATGTCACGGTCATTGTCATTTTGTGGAAAAGGTTTGTGCAGTCTTGATATATGTATATAAACTGAAACAGCTAGACTAGTGCTGCCTAAATTTAACATAAATTAATCATTTTAATATGATATAGTCATTTCTGTGTTTTTTGGAGGTCACCTCCTAATAAATGTCCTCACAGAAAATCTAACTGCTCATTTTAAATCAATTTTTTTTTTTACTTTTAATACTTAAGTACAAAAAATATCAGATACTTTAAGACTTTTGCTCACGTAAGATTCCTAAAGGAGACTTTAACTTTTACCAAAGTAATTTTTTGGTAAGATACTTGTACTTTTTACACAAGTATCACTTTGTGGTACTTTTTACAACACTGCATTAGGTTTTACTTGCATTCACTGTTCAACTGCAGTCCAGAAAAACACTCATCTCAGAAACTACAAACATTCAGCAGCAGGGGACAGGTACAGTTTGTTGTCTGTCTAATCTGTGTTTGAAGATATCAGCTGGATCAAAAAATAATTGAGCTGACTATTTAAATGAGTTAGTCGAGACTCACACATACAGTAAATGTTGGGGATTTCAACCCCCAGCTGATAAACAGTAAGATCTTCTGGAGTAATGGAGGAGTTCTTGTTGTGTACTGATATAGTTGTTGACCTGAAACCAGAAACACACTGGTGTAGCCTGCTGCAGAAGRCAGCTTCACAATGCAGAAAAACTTTTGAAGCGGAGGTGATAAGAATGAAGATGGGCCAGTTGTTGCCGTGGCAAYGCAGGAAACTCTTACGTTGTCATATTGATTCAGAATACAAAGAGTAAAGTCCTTCATATCAGCCCAAGGCAGGTTGCCCTGCTACTATCTGCCGCTGCCAGCTTCGATGCTTATTGACTGTTTCTGACAGACTGACGAACAGACGAGTTTTTGGTGAAACGGGCCCCGAGCCCGAAGTTCAATTAAAAGCCCCGCTCTGTGTGAAACCAGCATGTTCGCCAAATTAGGAAGAAAAGTGTAAATCAGTCCTCCTGCTTTCTCAGCAACCTGCTTGTCCTTCGGGAGTATTAATGGGTCAACCTCAGCTCATTTTTAAAACTCCCATCAAAGCTACGACATTAGTCTTATCCTGACAGGCTGAAGGAGATTGTTAAGAATCGCATGGATGCTTTGGAAACAGATGGCTTCACTTTAACATTTTAGTGGGGGCCACGAACTGTGCATGAAATCACCTGCGTATGTGTTCTCTGCTTTCAGGTCAGCGGGGGATCAACTGGACTTTAGTTTATATGTGCAAGGTGTTTTTGCTTTTCTTATTTGGCTTTCACAAGTCAAGAGAGTATTTAATTCCCTGCTCATGATACGGCTTCAGTAGCAGTCAGATAACAGTTATCAATTGCTGCCTAAAGGAGAAAAAACGTGTCATAAATTAAGGCAGWTGACATTTTCTGAAACATCGCAGTGAATTGTTTGAATTTAAATAGAATTTCTGAAGGAGATTTGCCCATGGCGGCGCAGATGTTAATCTGTTGCCTCACTTCGAGAAGGTCGCAGGTTTGCCTCAAGGCGAGTCTATGTAGTGTACATGCTCTCCCTGTGCTCTCTAGTTTCCTCCCACAGATCAAAAACATACAGGTTAGGTTTATTGGTAACTCTAAATTGTTCCTATTTGTGAGTGAGAGTGTGAATGATTTTTTTATGTGGGTCCTGTGATGGATTTSTGTGATCTGTCCAGGGTGTCCCCATTCTGTTGCACGATGACTGTTGGAGACAGGGACCCGTTCCCAGGTAGTAGAAAACAAATAGATTTGCTCACGTGAGGTCATCTGGTGCCAATGAAGAGGGTAACATTTTGAAGAGTTTATTGCTCACATGTTCTCCTTTTCATTGCCAATCGTCACTGATGGCTCTGCACGTGTCTCTGTGTTCGCTAACTTTGCTAACATACATGGTAAGCGAAGTCTCTTATGACTCCCTGAGCAGAATTAAATAAAACAAACAGAAATTAATCACTGAGTTATCATCTAAAAGTGATTACATCTTGGATTTAAYGTAAATAGAGAAGCAAAGTGATACTAGCAGAATTAACTACCRTATTTATTCGTGTATAATACAATCTCATGTATAATACAACCCCCTCTTTTTTGAGCTTAAAAAGCATAAAAAATTAAATCCTCAAAAAACCTCCAATTTCATACAGACTTCAAGATTTTTCAGCCTTTGCAGTCTTTATACATATCAGTAAAATGATCATTGGACTGTTCATTTTATTTTAACAACATATGTACTAAAAGGTATTTTGACAACAAATATATATCAGCTGTATCAGCATCATATGAACTCTGACATTTTATACATAGTCCACCAGGATGCGCCAACACAAAAGTCAGGGACTTCACATGAGATTTGGGCCATCTTGTGGAGGAAAGGCAGATTACTTCCTACTCCCGAACACCCCCTCTGGTGGGGAAATGTTTTTCTAGGGATACAAACTTTTTCAGAACACAGGTAGACGGTAGCCATTACAGACGAACATGTGTTTGTTGTTGTTCCAGCAGCGGCTCGGTCACATGCTAATGTCATTAGTTTGCTATCATTACAAAAGGTGCAGGATTGCTTTCCCCCCTTTTTTCCACATCATGTCGCCTGCCTGGATCTGTTATTATCTCACTATAAAGCACAGAGAAGTGTCAGGGGTAAGCTCGTTTCAACTGCTTTTTACGATGCGGTCTCATTTCCGGACTCAGGCATTTTGTAAATGAAGCCAATATTTCAGTTAAAATACATAAGTAAAAATATTTATCCGAGTTTAGTACTACCCCCGCCCCCCCCAACTTTATGGATGATTTTATGGATTTTCTTGTATGTATTATACTTGAATAAATACGGTAGTATCAATTTTTCTCTGTTATGACAAAGTATTTCATAAATCACCCAATTGATTTTAATGGCATTTTCATAAGTTAATCAAAGGATGCACCTTTAGGACTGAATAACTTTTGGAGTCTATCCAGTTCAAGATTAGTGCCATATCCAGCTAATCTTAAAAACCCTAAATTGGACTGAGCCAGTTCTGCGGAAATTGACCTAAAATTTGACACTGTATTTATTGGACTGCTAGGAATGTTACACATAACATTTACAGCTACGTTTGCACTTTTAAACTATCTAAAGAATAGATTTATGCTTTGCGAGGTCTTCTTGGCTGACAGAAGCAGCAGAAAACAATGACTATTGAAGTAGGCAAAAGACCTAGTAGTAGCTGGACCTCATAGGGACAACAAATCTGGACACAACACCTGTGTGTTGTTGTGTTGCTTTACTGGATCCATTTAACTTCTGCTTGTTTTATACATATTTAATTATGTAGACATTAACAGCTAAATATATAAAAAACAAATCATCTAAGTTATCATGTAAATTGTAACTTAATTATACAACTCATATATGATGTGAGAAATGTAGATGAATTTGTTTCTTTCCTTATTCTTGCAAATAAAGGGATTTCTCTCCAGTTTGCTTTGGTTCTTCCCAATTATATCCTTCATCACGATTTTTCAGCCTCTTTAGTTATAAACGCATAAATGATGGGAACTTCATGTCACCATGTTTTTGTCATGTTGAAGTTGAAACTTGTGGCACGGTGGTGCAGCTGGTAGAGCTGTTGCTTCTTAGCAAGGAGGTCGTAGGATTTCATTCCAGGACTAAATTAACCCCTGCCCAGATTAAGACTGGGTATAGTTTGGCCCAGGCCAGAGTTATTCTCAAGGATTTGCCAAAACAACTACTCTGCCATTTCTCAACAGAAGAGGATCTTAGGATCTCTGGCTTGAAAGGCGATTGGCTATAGGCATTCCTTCAAGGGTTGTTTTTTCAGTAATTAACAGTTGTTTTTAAGGTGTGAATACATGTTTGTTTTTCAACCTGTTTGTTGTGTCTCARTGAGTGAATCAGCTGGGCGCAGTGTGTGAACGAGCCGCGGTTGTGCACAGAAAGTGGAAGAGGTTTTTCTCCGGGGTAGTCCCCAGGACAATGTAAGATTTGTCTGGCCCCAGTGCACCAACACTAAGCCTTTTGGAACTGGCAGCTCGCCCCGGTACCTACCCATCCCGWCCGGCTTCCAGAGCTGTCCAGCCCCGGAGCACTAAGCATTTGTGCAAAGTTCATAAGGCTTCCTTCTGTTTGTGTAGATATAAAAGAGGCTCCATCCTGTTGTAGCTCATGGGCTCACAGGCCTTGGCGCTGCCGCTGCAGAGAAGTGTTCTCATTTACTGACTTTGGCAGACAGGATTCGTCATGAAGAGGCACCATTCTCCCATCGCCTCATCAGAGCTGAATCTGAACCTGGAGTTTCAGTATTTCCTTTGTTATTACCACCCGTCACCAAATGCAAAAATGTTTTTATCTGTGTCTGTGTATGCATTCACAGGTCTCTGTTACCAAACTATCTTGCTAACCACTGGAGTCATTTTAATAAATGTTGCAGATAAGAATTATTAGATGTAGCTCATTCACTAATTAACGTTTGGAGTTAGCCTGATTCATGACTGATGCCAACCCTAACCCTCAAAAAACACAACAATCATTATAACTCACTAAATGTGGTTGTAGCTGAGACTGATCTCTATCATTTATCCTGTGTGCTAACAGATTGCACATATTTTTTTATCATTATTGTTTGTGAATTATCTCTTGAATCACCAGATGCACTTTAATTAAACTTTCACCTTAGAAAATACAAAAATGTCTTAAATTTAGTAATTACACAGATAATTTTATAAAATTCTATGTAATTACAGATGAGAGTCACTCAACACACATACCCCAAGTTCTACTCATTGCTCACAATTTTTTTCAGACTTTATTATGACCCCCGCATGCGAAGCGAGGGGTCATAATTTTTTTGTACTGTTTTTTTTTAGCTTTAATTTTTTCAGTGCTTTTTGGTCAAGCATATCACAGAAATGGCTGCACCGATCAACAAGAAATTTGGCAGGAATGTAGATGTG
>NW_013952882.1:197951-200255 GCF_001266775.1 Austrofundulus limnaeus
TGAGTTCTGGTGCATTGGTGCTCTGCATGTGGGCAGGGGTCATATATGCTACYGCAATGCAGGATCTAGTTTTAGGCTAAACACTGTTTGTCTTTCTTCTAAATATCTCAAAAACCACTGGATAGATTGCATTGAAATTTTCAAAAAGTAATTGCACGTCTACAACCGATTTATTGTTTAAGTCAATCCACTTCATGATACCCACCACAAATAAGCCAYACTAGTCAACACAAAAATACTTTTAACTCAATCCATTTTACAGATATTGAGTTAAAAATGTGTGTGATAGTAGCTGAGAGTCATTCATGACACAAACTCAGCATGACATCAGGTAATATTGCAAAACTTCATACACTGTATTGCCAAAAGTATTTGCTCACACATCCAAATGAGTATGCACCAGTGCACAAAGCAAKGTCCATAAAGACATGGATGTCAGAATCTGGTGTGGATGAACTTGACTGGTCTGCACAGAGTCCTGACCTCAACCTGATAGAACACCTTTGAGATGAATTAGAGCAGAGACTGAGAGCCAGGCCTTCTGTCCAACATCAGTATGTGACCTCACAAATGTGCTTCTGGAAGAATGTTCAAAATCCCCATAAACACTCCTAAACCTTGTGGACAGCCTTCCAGAAGAGCTGAAGCTGTTCTAGCTGCAAAGAGAGGACCAACGTCACATTGAACCCTATGGATTAGGAACAGGATGTTACTTAAGCTCATATGTGAGTCAAGGCAGGTAAGCGAATACTTTTGGCAGTATAGTGTATATAACATWATTTTCTACATAGAGTGATCTTAGTTTATGAATATTTGATTTTAACAAACTTGACTTACTAAAGAAAATTCTCAAGTCAGATAAAATATGTTTATGTTTGTAGTGTTTTTTTTATGACGCTTCTAAAAAAAACATCTGTCCTGTAAAGGTGTACAGTTCTGTTCCGTCTGTCAGGATTTGTGAGGCCCCTGTGGTAACAACCTTGTCATTTCAGGCCGTACGTTGTGTTCAAGCAGCCGCTCTCTCGGCTGCTTTTTATCACGGTTACGACCCACATCAGCATAATTCAGGCATGACCCTCCTCCCTCCTTTCATTTTCCACCTCTCTTCCCCGTTAAAGCCCAAGCCTCTGTCTAGAGTCCACATCATACATCATCCAGACTGGGGGTTGGTTTCGCCCATCCCCCCTCCCCGCTGTGTCGTGGGAGAGAGTTGGCTTTTTTTTTCCTCCCTCTTTTTCAAGCTAGTGGAAAGCTCTTATCAACACACTCACTGCATTGAGCTTTACCCCTGACTTAAATATCATGCACTCCAGTTTATCTGGATGGTCATGGATGGAGGTTACAGTTTCAAAGTGAAACTCTCAGGTCCACACAAACTTAATCCAAAGCTAACATCTTTTTTTACAAAAGGGGAGTAAAACAAAAGTTCCACACTAATACTGGGTGACAGACTTAAGCAGTCTGATGCAGCGCACTCTTCAGCAGTATTAGCGATTAAGCAGCTTGTTGACGGCTGACGGAACRAGCTTGCAGCAGGAGCAAAGCTCAACAGATTTTCACGCAGCAGGAGATACRCACWCCCACCCAGTGYTCTGCTCATTTTTCYCTCTCAGCTGATTATTGCAAACAGCACCTTTCACTGAGCCTACAGGTGCATCAAACATCCTAGCTAACTCCCAACGAAGGGGGGACAAGATGAAACTTGCATTCCTTCACTCTGCTTTGTCCACACTTGCTGAATAGCCTTTAGATGGGGCTTTGTGGGAGTGATTGTCAGTAGCTTAATGAGCTCCTTTGCCAAGCTAAAGGCTTTGCCAACATATGTGACTGCAGCGCTTTTGCTCGTCTCCATCGCCAGTCTGTATGAAACAACACACAGCGGACTCAGCACTCTGCATCGTTACAGAAATCAGAGCTCCTAACTCACTTTCCTGTAGTCTGGATTCTATTACCTGGAAAAGGTTTGCTGCTCCTCTCATGGGGACCGGAGCTGAGAACAGCATAAAATCTTGTAAGTACCCAGCAGTATGTGTGGATTTTTGCAAACGGCAGTGCAGTGTTTGTGAGGTTGATTTAATTTACAACAGAAGCAAAAAAAAAAAAAAAAAAAAAAAAAAGGACATATTTTAAAATCAATATGACTAAGATCTGATGAAAACATTCGATTTTTTTACCTTTTTGGTAACTGTCAAGTTAAAAGTAGCTTTTTATATATAAAAATTTTGAAATACTAAAATCAAATAGGTCTTATAAAACAACACAAGCCCATATACAGTATATATACACATACACACACATATACAT
>NW_013952882.1:200304-205210 GCF_001266775.1 Austrofundulus limnaeus
ATATATAACTTTATTCAGCATTACTTGTCTTGTTGACTGAATATCTTAAAAATTTGATTTTGGTTTTTATCTAATATGATGACACAATGTAAGAAACTAAGATCTGGTTATGTGGCTTTATAAACAATGTACTGTAATTTGCAGGGCCCAAATATTAATTTTTTTCTTGGGACTAAATAATTTTCCAACCCTTTTTACGTAAATAGGATTTTTAATATAGAGATTGTGAGACTGTATGGCCAGAGTTATCATCATTTTTTTGTATTTTTGACACAGCCATCTTGAATCACACACTGCAAAAGTTTGTACTTTTAATGATAACCGTCTGTCTGCAAGTTTTGTTAAAAATCTTCCGGTGGTTCACAGTATATTTTAGTAACAGACAGGCCCATGAATAGATATGGACACACGCATGGTCTAGTACACCTATCTGTATGGGGGCATTGCACTGACAATTATTTCTACAGCCTAACCCTGACCCCTTACCCTAACCTGTCAGGTTAGGATAAGGGTATGGGTGTATGCCAGCTATTGTCCCTWTATAATAGGCAGTACCTGTCCGCACGCAAACACACACCTTCAAAACAGTATTGTTTATTTTTGCCTCTCATTGGCAGTTGGTAACTAGTCCTCTCTTTCAGTTTTTAGAACATCAGTTCATAAGGAGTTGCCATTTTCTATTTCTTAAACAAAAGGGTTACATGACATAACTATAGACACAAAACTACAAATAAATAAAACTATACTTACTTACTTAAATAGACATTTCTRCCTGTATGTTTTGTTGCCAGTGGATGAATCAAAATAATAGTTCACAAATGACCTAGCGTGTGACTTGTCAGTCTGCTGCATTGACCTTAAAAAGAAAGAAACTTCCCTGATTTGAAGTAGCACAGATAATAGATGTGGTACATTACAGAGGAGTCGGGTGAGTTACTGAGCCCTCACTAAACAAACACACAAACCACATTTGACWAAAGCTTTTTCCAGCCTGTGCTGCTTGCCAAGACAAATTTACACCAATCTGTCACAGAATAGTTTTAATGATGACTTTTAAACTGACCTGCATGAGCCTGCTTGTAGATATCCTAATCAGGCTCTTTTAYTGAGACATTTGCTCATTCAAATACAGCGTGGTTCTTGATAGACTATTATGGGTTCTGTTTGGCTATTCTGATCTTTAGAAATCAGGACAACTGATGGATGATATACAACACCATTTTAAAAATAATAGCCTATGGGCTTATTTGATCTAAACAAACATATTTAGCAACATTCAAAAGGACTTGGACATCTAAAACATGTATAGAAGAGMATTCTTGCTTAAAAATATAGGTAGTTTTAGTTGCTGTTGCACCTATATTTTCCTACCACCTTAAATGAATTGTCATGATCATTATCASGCTTTTTAAAAAATGGCAAATACTGTCCATTTAAATCGGTCAGTTAAATAAGCTGTATATTTCTAATWCTTGAGAGCTTGTTGCTTTGACTTCTTGTGAAAAAGGCAGGCAGTGATRAAGTGTTACAGTGAAATGGATGGATGTAGAGACAGCAAAATTATTAATYAAGTATTTGAATATACATGTGCTAAATTAGTGATGCCCAGCTTTCTTTTCCAATTTCCTGGAAGGCTTTGGTTTGGACAACAATAAAAGCATCCATCCATCCATCCATTTTCTGTACACGCTTCTTCCTTTCAGGGYCACTGGTGCCCATAGCCAGCAGTGACAGTGCGAGGGGCGGGGTACACCCTGGACAGGTCGCAAGTCCATCACAGGGCCACACATAGAGACAAACGAGACAAACAACCATTCACTCTCTCACTCACATCTAGGGACAATTTAGAGTTATCAATTAACCTAACAGTCATGTTTTTGGTCTGTGGGAGGAAGCCGGAGTGTCTGGAGAGAACCCACGCATGCACGGAAAGAACATGCAAACTCTACCCAGAAAGGTTCCTGGACTGGGATTTGAACCGGTGACCTTCTTGCTGAGAAGCATCAGCTCTACCAACTGAGCCACCGTGCCGCCACAATAAAAGCAGTTGCCTCTATTTCCTAAGAGTGTGCTTTTTGCATGGAAATATGCTAGCACAAAATAGCATAATTTGTTAGTATTTATTCCAGCAAAATTGTAACGTTGTATCCTGGAGCTGTGAGGAAAGGTCATTTATTCAGATATATGCAAGTCATTTGTTCAGTCTTAACTTGTTGTCCTGTAGCTGGTGGGTTGCCAGTTTGATACCCCATTTCAGCTGTGTCAGTCATTGTGACCTTGGGAAACACACTTCACCCGCCTTGCCTACTAATGGTGATCACTAATCAGCTGCCATGATCACTAACGGTTGCCACCCGTGCATGGCAGCCCCGCCTCTGTCAGTGTGGCTGCACAGGGGTTAGACACTGAAACTGAAACACCTGGTTTTAACCCAAACAAACCCCTTTCAGACAGCTTCCTCTTGCGTCCACAGTTAATCCTGTTGGATGTAGTTCATCCTTCTTGGTGGTATGTTGACATTACCCTGGATATTGTGGCTCTTGATACATCACAAAGACATGCTGTCTTGGTCACAGATGCTCCAGCGAGACGTGAACTAACAATTTGTCCTCTTTTGAACTCTGGTATGTCACCCATAATGTTGTGTGCATTGCAATWTTTTGAACAAAACTGTGCTCTTACCCTGCTAAATGAACCTTCACACTCTGCTCTTACTGGTGCATTGTACAATTAATGAAGATTGGCCACCAGGCTGGTCCAGTTTAGCCATGAAACCTCCCACACTAAAATGACAGGTGTTTCAGTTTCATTGTCTAACCCCTGTAGTTTACCACCATCAGTGTATGAATGTGTGTATGAATGGGTGGATGTCTGTAAAGCACGTTGGAGTCCAAAGGGACTGAATAAAGTGCCATAAGAGTTCAGCATATTTACCACTCTTCTTTTGCATGATAGTGTTTATTCTCTGTTTTCCATCATCTTTCATAATGTAATGTAAGCGTGTTCTGTTTGTTAGAGGTCAGAGTGCAGTGCATAATCACTTGAAGCATTGAAACAAACATTTWTGACCTTTTTTTTACTTGATGAATCGTTTAAGCCCCAAGAGTCGTGATTTCCCTTTTTAACGTCCAATTTGGCCTTACATTGTAGATGTTTTACCAAACAAAATATGTTTTGTTGTGTATGTTTTCCTGTTGCTGTTAAGGAAATGCCTACAGCGCAAAGACGAATATTCAGAACATTTTGAAACCTAAAACTTTTGAAAGACGTAGGTGGACTTATTTTGATCTGTTTGACATAATAAGGGCCAAAGTCTTTCTGAGACTCCAGCTTCTGCTCTGAGTGACATCAACTCGTCAGAGCAGTTTTTTTTCTCTGCCTCTTTCTGACTGTAGAATGTCAAGCTACATGCATGTAAATGCTTATAAGAATCCATTTGTCTATTAATTATTAATTACTCATCACCCCCACCTACGCCCATGACTTTTTTCAGTTTTTTTCACAACGTTGTTTTGGTCGTAGAGCAGGGGTGTCAAACTCCAGTCCTCGAGGGCCGCTATCCTGCATGTTTTAGAGGTTTTCCAGCTCCAACACACCTGATTCAGTGATTGAATTAACTCTTCAAATTGGGCAGAAGCCTGTTAATTACCCAGCGATCAAAATCTGGTGTGTTGGAGCAAGAAAACCTCTAAAACATGCAGGATAGCGKCCCTCGAGGACAGGAGTTTGACACCCCTGTCGTAGAGTGTGGAAATGGCTGCAGTTACCACGCTCTATTGTTGCTCTGGTGTGAAACATAGTTCTTTAAAAGACTGAACTGAATGCAGATGTGAATATGTCCAAATATGAGTTGAGATGGACTAATTCAACCTTTACTAACTTGAGTGAAAATTCTGATGCAATTGATGGTCYTCTGTTGGCAGTGGCAGCTAATAGCTGCTCTTAGCTGTTTTTGCAAACACACTTTTAACACAGTTTTTCTCACTCTCCTACCTGTCACATATTGATGCTTGGTCCAGGTTCCCTCTGTGTCTGGTTTTGACACGTCAGGTAACCCCCTCGCGTCATTAATGGAGGCTTTTCCGGGTTCGCGGCGCCGCATAGGGTTTTAGGTCATAGTTCATGGTCCATGGTTAAAATTAAGGATCAGGATTACTGGTTAATTTTAGGTAGTGAGGTCAGGGATAGGATGTCTAGGGATAATAGAAGTTAAATTTAGGGTTTGGGATGATTTAGTTGTCGTACATTTTCTACACTTTTCAGAAATATGACAATGGGTTCCTCCTCTTTGTTCACATCTCATAAATAACTGACGCGAAGGGGTTACCCGCAGAGGGAACCTTGGACAAGCATCAATAAATGAAGAGTTGGGAATGAGAATGGGCTGTTTTTTCTTCTCTCTTCTTTTGGTGGATACTTCTACTAAAGCGAGTAGAATCTGTAAACTTCCAATCACTGACCTTCAATAAGGAAGAAGCTGTCGTGTCTCTGTTAGCCTGTTCTGGTCTCTGCTGTATGCGAACCACAGACAGTCAGGGTCCAAACTTTATGGTTCTTCCTTTAGCATTCCTTACGTAATAATCAGTAACTTTAAATAGTACTAAATTTTTGACAATTTTTATATTCAATTAGAACCTTTCATAGCCACATTGCGATGCATCAGAAAATAAACTTTAATACCACCCCTAGCTTTAAATGAGACTTTTGTGAGGACTTTTAGTTGTTAATATAACCTAAATCAGTGGTTCCCAAACTTTTTATCTTCTGACCCACAAAATATCCATGGCAAAAACTTGTGACCCCAAATATTACTGGTCATAATAAGCTTTGTTAATAACCCTAAAAACAAAGGCTACACAAATATAAATCTTTATATAACCTAAATCAGTGGTTCCCAAACTTTTTA
>NW_013952882.1:205327-208681 GCF_001266775.1 Austrofundulus limnaeus
TGTCAACAAAACATGGGCATAGTAACAATATTTTTGTACTACTTTCATCCATTTTAAATATACTAACCTCACACCTTTGTAACAACTAAGGCAAAAATGTAATTAATTCAGAAAATCCTGTCAGGACCCCACCTTGATGTTTCAGGACCCCACTTTGGGTCCCGACCCCAACTTTGGGAAACAGTGACCTAAATGATGACATTTTTTTAACATGKAACAAAAAAATTTAATCTTAGGCATCTGTTCATGAGGATATTTCATCTGATTTGTTTCAACACAGCCTTGGCTCGACCCTGCTAAGCAGCACAGGAACTGGGTTACACATCCGGCAGGCGAGTCAAACAGCTTACACAAAGAAACGCTGTCCAGATGCTCTGCTGTCACACAGAACATGACATTCAAATCCAAAACTTTAGTGGGGAACACATTTGACTTTATGTTTATGAAATATCTGAAGAGTCACAGACACACACATCAGAAACAGTGAAGACTCTTCTGCAGCTGTATTTTTTTTTTCTTTGCTGTTGACAGAAATAAATTGCCTCAAGGACTGAYGGTGGTAAGGATTAGGAGTATAAGAGCCATCGATCATGTCTCACCGTGGCACAGTTTCATCCGGGGAAATTGCCAGCATCAGTCTGACGAAGTCAACGAACGTGGAGAKCAGCTCGCTGCGTTGGTTCACAGGAAATAATAATCCTGTCCCCATGCTGCAACTTATGAATTCATCTCTCTGCCGCCTCCTCAGTGGGGATCACACACTAATGTGATTATTGTCCTGAGCAAGGGGCACTCCTGTGAGACTTCAAAGAGAGCAGATCAGAGGGAAATGGATGCAAAAAAAGAGACTGTGATGTGTGCAGGTGCAGTTCACTATCTGAAACCTTTGCGTTGCCTTGTGAACACATGCAGGAACACCAGAACATCACCATACTGCTTCAGGAGATACATCTCCATCCCAAATGATTTATTGCTCTGTTATGTCACACGCTCCAMTGAGTGCGTCATGTTTTTTAATTAAACTTACAAAGCCGTGGAATATGATTAAATTCTGAAAGTAAGAAACCTTGGTACATWTTGTACATGAAGAACAAAGCTCATTTTGTAGTTTTTACATTAATTCAGCCTGAATAAGCTGTAAACAGAACCTCACGTTTTACTGAGCAAAACCTGCTCTAAACACAAAAGAGCAGCTTATTAAAGGTTATGGGACTTTTGTGTCCTTGTTTGTGTACTGAAAACAAAGCATCTTTGAAAAGCTCTCTCTCTCTTTTTCCAGAATAAACAAGATTATACATGTTCTGCTGGTGGCAGCTGGTGTTATGAGCGTCCAGCTGTACGGCCGCTTGTAGCTGCATAAGGCCCTGCATGGTCACTGCGTGTTGTGCTCAGTGCATCCCCCTCTCTCGCTGGGGATGGGAGTGTGTGCAGGGTCGTGTAGGTCCTCCATCATTAGTCCTTAAAGAACACAGGGGTCATAGACCCTACAGTTCATCAGCGCAGACACTTTTTTCCTGTGGCCAACAAAGCCTTTATCATACAAAKGTTTTCTTCATTCTTCCAGTCTAAGTTCCACTTCCAGTTCACCCGCCCTGCAGACTCATAAAAATTTAATGACGCACTAATTGAATTGTCTTGCTTTTTGAAGTGCAGTAAAATAGGACCAAATCTAAGTTAGACAAACATCTTAATAATCCCGTTTCCTTATCTCATTACTCTTCCTGTGTCTCTGTTTTCCTCTGCCACTGAGATTTTAAAAATGCATCAACCGCATAAAGCTTTTAGAAAAACACCGATTAGATGTAAACGGTTAAAAAACAGKCTCTTTCAAAAAGACTATAAGGAAATCAAAACAAAAAATAGAAAAAAGGRATAAATTTGTTTCTTACTTAAATGTCTGACCACATAAAAGCCTTTTCCTTTATGATAAAGTGTTCAGATAGTGTKCAGTTCAGATAGGATCTGTAAGGGAAAAATAAATCTTAGATTAAAGGCCTTGCAGTGTGTGAAGGAGTGCATGTTGTCTTTCATACCAGAGTTTTGGGCTAAAATGATCCTGTTGACAAGTGATAGAGTTACTAATATTRCTACTATTGTGTTCAAATCTTGAAAATTAAAATATGCTCAATTTTTGCCGTATATTGTGTGATTTGTTAGCTCTTAATATGTGTTGTAAAKGACWATCAACCAGGCCCGGCRTGGCTAATCRGGAGGATCTGGACTTCTCCCGGTGGGCCGGTCTGATGTTTGGGCCGCAAGGGCCGGTAACTTCTTAGTTATTGATCAGATCACTTCTACGGCTTTCCCTRTATTGCCAGCCAATTATATGTTACAATGCCTTGCCACAGTGCCAGGGCTGCCTCCGCCTGTAATTGGCAGCTCTCATGTTTTTTTTCCTTCATTGTTGCTTTGCGCTCTGACGTTAGCGCTCACGGTCAGTAGTGTTTGAAAGATGGAAAGAGCAAGCGTGGTGCAGAGAAAGTTAGAATTAAAAAGAGGAAAGCTCTGGAAACTGACGCAGCTAAATGTGCTAAATTAGCAGCTTTTTCAGTAAAAGGAGGTCGTGGTTTGACGACGAAACAGGTAAGACAAGATGTTGAACTGTGTCTGCAAACCACCGTTCAAGTTACTTAATTATAAAATCAATGAATCTGTAGTTTTGTGGCAAATAACATARTGTTATACAGTATATAAATGATTCAACACCACATAACTGGGAAACTGTCTTGTAGCTTAGAGTCAGAACCAAGATACAGAACCATCCTGGTCCAGAGTGAGCAGGTAGGATCCCTCATTGACTGAATATTATTAGAATTAACATAATGAAGAGTATGATGTAGACCTGCTTTATWTGAAAAGTGCTCTGAGAAGGTTCAATGCATTCCTGTTACTGAGATGTTGATCATAAGGCTTTGTAAAAAGGGAGATTTGAGCTRAGAATTATTTAAAAAGTGATTTAGTGTCAGAAGCAGAGCCAGGATCCGGTAGTGATGAGAGGAACAGGTGAGCTGTTGTAACAAAAKTGTGAACAAACAAGTGTTAGKATYGATATTACCACATTCCAGGCCCAAATAATACAATCCTGCTGTATTTATATTATTAAAAGTAAGGTAATATACATAAAGTCCACAATTAAAAGGGAATAAGATGAAAGTAATATGAATTAAAGCTACATATTTTGACTTTATGTAATAAATGGTCAAAATGTGTTTTCAATATCAAATGTGCTAAAGATTTACAGATTTGTTTAAATTATTTATTTTATTTTGATACAAGTGCAGGTGAATTTAGGAAATATCATTTCTGATCATCTGGCAGATGGATCAGTGGTTATTAGCATGTGGTTTGGGGCGG
>NW_013952882.1:209735-219719 GCF_001266775.1 Austrofundulus limnaeus
AGTGCACTATTATCAATGATTTAGAGGTTATAAAAATGACTTTAATAATATGTCGTGATCCATAGTGGGCCGGTCAGGGGCATCAAACTCCAGGGCTGAAAATGAGTCCCACTCTGGCCCTGCTGTCAGCTAATACCACACCAACGTTTAGCTCAATATCAGTAAAATTAACTGAATTATAGTCATTTTTGCACAAGTCAAGATGATTAGCTATCAAGTTGACCCACCTTGAATTAGGGTGGATTCAAAAGTTAATGAGTTGCAGATTTCAAAATTTACTGTTCTGYGTTGTATTGAAATCCATCAAGTGGTTTTGTGATATTTTGCTGACAGTACAAMCAAATTAACACAGACAAAAACAGTRTCCCAAATTTTTTATCTCCTTTTCTTTTACGGCAGCAGGCAGTAACAATTTCATGTAATTTTTATACTCATCAGAAGCGTCACAAGCCRGTTAATGCTTAGCTTTAATCAGCTTAGCCATTGTTTTAATTGCTCTTGTAAGATCAGATGGGAATCAGTGAGGAGGCATTATCAGGACCGTGAGAGGGAAGTGTGCATTTGATGTGATCCTGTCATTGGTCTTTAGCAAAGAGCATATTTTAATCCAGCCTGACAAGACGCAGATCGGTCTAATCCTATTAGCAGCTTGCACATTAAACTACAGTAGGCCCACACTTCTCTGCCCGCTGCTTTTGTGTAAGAAAGGAGCAGATGGTGCCAAATTAACAGCCTACTGTAGTGAACTTTGAATGGCCGAGCTCAGACCCCCACCCTGTTTCTGAACAAACACACTCACGTTCTCTTGAAAACAGTCAGCTGATTTGTTGAAATACATCTGTTTCTTATTGTACATTGACCTTTTTATACGAAGAAAAATGTTTTAGTAACGGTTAAATTCAAAGACTTTCAGAAAACACAAAGGCTTATCGTTAAGGTCACTTTAAACCTAACATACTGTTGTATTTTAAAATGTACAGTGACTGGTCAACATTACTCTTGTCCAGCTAAAAGTGACAGTGTGCAAACAGATCTAAGAGGCATGGCTTTAGAAGGAGCTCAAGATGAACAAGTGGGAGTTGTTGGCTTGTTAGATTCAAAACACCTTTGTCTTGTGTTTGAGAAAAAAATAATGACAGTCAACTATAGTTTCATGTAGTTGTATAAGTCCACTTAGTGATTACTTTCTGAAAGTTTAATTATAATCTTTTCAGTGATTTATTACATCTTTTACTGGCTTTACAAACCAATGAACACATGCACATTATTGCCCTTAACTTACCCTTCAGCGGTGGGCAATCATAAGGAGTGGCTCAAAACTTTTGGACTGGACTGTACAGACTTCTGAAAGCTGAATAAGAAACAGCCAGCACATTATGGTGAAATATGTGTCTCTAATTTTAACTAAGCAAAGCAGCACATTATCCATCGATTCATCCATTTTATCTACCTTACTGTTTACTTTCCAGGTAGCAGGAAGCTGGTTCCTACCTCTATTGTCATTGTGCGAGATACAGGGTACACCCAGATCTCCAGTCACTGGGCCACATAAAGACAAATGAGAAAAAAAAAACTACTCACACTTACACCTCGAAACAATTTATGGTGTATTCACACCAGCCCTGTTCYGCTTTAATCAAACTCTAGTTTGTTTGTCTAGAAAGTCTGGTTCATTTAGGGAGGTGTGAACACATCATCGAAGTCTGATGCAGACCAAAAAAGTGAACTCTGGTCTGCCTCCAAATCTAGAATCGGTTCGGTTTAAGTAAACTCTGGTGTGGTTCGATCGCATGTGTGAACGCCAAGTGGACCAGAGACAGCTCTAAAAGCAGAAGGCGGACTATAACGCAGGACATTCTCAGTAATAACAAAGTTACTCATATCTTGTAAATACCTTGCTGGATGTCTTTATGAGGGAAACATCACTGCTGTGAAGTTGGATTAGCTCCTACTCGGTGAATGCCACCTCACATGAGGCTTTTACGTCAACTTCTAACCTGGGTTCGGCGGTTGTGCATAAGCATAGTAGGGCCAGAACCAGCCCGAGTTCTGGAACCTGGCCAGGCGACGTTCCAATCGGGCTGGCCCAGTTTGACAAGTTATGTTTTTTTGCTCTGGCAAGTCATTAAAAAAACATATAGATCTATGAAAAAGCAACTGCTTTCATAACGATAGCATGTAACAAGCTAATATTGCTAGCTTACTCGTCGATGCCGTCTGCGTCTTGCTATAGCCGCTTTCTGTTGCTGTTGTATGGCCAAGTACAGCCTTTGGAAACTCTCCACTCTTCTGCGCATCACCATTCTTCTTCTCACTCGACGTTTAAGGACCGTTACGCGCTTTTCCGGTAAACAGTTCCCACCCACTTGGAGGTGGCTCTGATGACAGTGCAAAACATCCAGGGCTGGGCAGGGCCAGACCTAGGCCATCTGAGGACCAGGCCGGCCCTGCAGTGCGTAAATGCCCATGGAGCAGTCTCAGCTGCCTTGTGTGAAAAATAGTCTCCACTTCATCTTCCTTCATCTTTAGGGGCGGCTGTAGTGGAGTGGTTAGGGGAGTCATCCTGGAACCGGAAGGTTGCCGGTTTGATCCCCTGTGCAGCTGTTTCAGTCGTTGTGTCCTTGGGCAAGACACTTCACCCGCCTTGCCTGCTGATGGTGGTCAGAGGGTTCGGTGGTACCGGTGCATGGCAGCCCCTCCTCTGTCAGTGTGCCCCAGGGCAGCTGTGGCTACAATGTAGCTTACTGCCATCAGTGTGTGAATGTGTGAATGTCTGAAGTGTAAAGTGCCTTGGGGTCCAAGTGGACTTGATAAGGCACTATAWAAGTTCAAACCATTTACCATTTTCATCTCATGCTGAGCTCATTGTTGAAGAGTGTTTGGCACATTTGCCAAAAACAAAAAATAAATCCTACTACCACTAAAATCTGATGTCATGCCATGTTTGTTTACATTTTGTGAAGAAGGAAGTTGCACTCAGTGTCTTCATCTGAGTTTTTCRTGTTGTTTTCTTCAGTGGTTCTTGGTGCAGCGCCCCCACAGGTGAAGGGGCAACAGGCTGTTTACAGGGTTTGGTTCGTTTGACAGGGAGCAGTGTGAATGTGAACCACACCAACTGAAAATGTAAACAAATCTTGCAATTTTGGTCCCCAATCGAACTGAGTCTACCGAACTATCAGGTGTGAATATGATGTTAGTGTCACCAATTAACCTAACATGCATGGTTGTAGTTTGTGAACAGAAACTAGAGGTGAGAGTGCCACCTTATAGCCTGCTGCACCATGTGTGTTCAGTGACTTTAGACTAAGTAGAGATGCTTTATTTTTTATTTAGTAAAAGTTCACATCTTCCTGGCTGCTGTGTTTATTGTGATGTCAGTTTATTGTGGTGCAAACAACTTTTGTATGAAAATGACTGACTAGGAGCGTTTCTGTATTCAGCCATGGTTAAAAATAGAAGTGGAAATCACTTTTGTCTGTGTATTGTTTYGTGATGATTGAGAGTTTTATGTGTCGTCCCACATGCTTAAACTGTGGGAGTMGAGAAACACAGAGTGAGCGTGCCAGCTGCATTGTGGAAGAATGCCAGACCTTTCTTCAAGTACAAGTCAGTGGAAGCTGCTGTGTGATACAGTGTGCAGCGGTTAGTGCAGTGTGAAGACAATGTGAAGAGATGTAGGGTAGACATAAATAAGAAAAAAGAGGTGAAGTAGAGGCTGTTAAAACACTTCAAACAAACTGATGGGAAAAATAGAAGTAAGTTATAAAGTCAACAAAAGAACAACATACAAGATAGTATCAAGGAAAGAAAAGCTAAATCTAATCATCTGGTATTTTTAAGAGCTGACTCTTCATCATCTTCTTTTGAAGTACATTTCTTTAATCTGACCAATTTTATTAGCAGTAACATGYTATGGGTACATAATTTTACTCTTGAGGCCCATTTTGCACACTCAAGTGTGTCAGACGTTTCATAAAACATTGATGGTTAGTATCTGTATTTCAGGTTTTAGTGTTGTTGAACATCTGTTTTTTAACTGTAAGTTATACCAGCTTGTGGACAATTGAGAACAAAATAGCAAGTGATAAATTTCAAAGGAACAAAACTGAGCATGTACTCTAAATGCTCTCAGTACTTTAGATAAGCCAAGACTATATTAGACCTATAACTGTATTAGAACATGTTAACCATGATAAGAAGTTTCTGCAAAAAAAAAATGAGTTGGTCGTACTGATGAGGAAACAGATTTTTCTAAATCTATCAAGTCAGAAAGAGTTTGAAAGCAGATCAAACTTGGTCCACTCTGTCTTATTGTCCCCCCACATCCCCCCTCTGGCACTGAGCTCCTGTCCCCTCTGAGCTCTGACTATAAGGTTGGAGTTCATGCTGGCCTTCCCACAGCGAGCAGCTTTTAACCTCCTGCCAGCTTCATCAATCTCAGGGTGGTTTGATGGCTCCTGAAAGGGGCGGAGACAGAACCAGCCTGATGTCTGTAAATCAGACGAGCTTTGTGGAGCAGGGCCTCAATAATATAGGCACCATACCCTTTGAGTTTACCATGCACATTATCGTACGCAGCAGTGAGGCTGTGAGCAGGCCTCTCTCAGCCAGATGGCCGGGTTGGTCCACCATAAATGTGTAAGCAGGGGAGAATAAATTAAATCAGAAGGCCCAGTTTGAACTGAATGTAATCCATCTAAGCTGGTGTTAAGAAGGTAAAAGATTTTGGCCAGCAACATAAGATAATGAATAACATTCTCTTGTGGGATTAAACTCCCACCCCCCCTGAACACACACACCCTTTTTACTTAAGCAGGCCAATCTCACCAAAGCACAGACCAATTAGTGTAGAGTCCTTACCTTTTGACTTTAATTTGTATTCTGCAATGCAAATCAATGTGTCTGGGAAAGACTGAAACACGAGGAAGCCTGCCCAGGGCATTTCTTAAATGACTTATAACTTTGAAACATAAATCTTATGTTGATACTCAAAGCCGTTAGGCGTGGATTGCGATTGAGTGGGGTTTAAATAGCTCAAGCATACCCGCTGGCTATGCAGTAGCTTGGTGGGCCGTAGAGGTCACATGTTGGTTTAGGCTTGGGCCACTGTTGGATTCTGACAGAATGATAACMTTGAGCAAAAATACCAKTTTCACAGTATAACAACTAAAATTAAACAAGGTAGAACTCGACACCAATGCATCGACTCATACGCCTCTGCCTGCCCTGGACTTGCCATTTAAAGCACTGGGCACGCAGTTACCTGTTGACATCCATTTTTGGACTTAAATATTCTAAGAAGTATATAACTATCAACAAGATCTAAACATGAGTTCCTCTTTGATTTTTACTATATCATTAGCTTGAGTGACCAATCCACTTTCTGTCTGTATAAAAAGAGGATTCAAGCAACAAAAATCAATTTGCCTGACCTTCAGCTTTGACCTCTGACTCCAAAAATATTTTCGACCTCCGTTGGGCCAAAAACAATTACCATGTTAATTTTGGACTGAAATCAATAGACATCAACAATCAATAGTTCAGGAGATACAGTTCATAGTGTGATGGACACCCGATAACGCACAGATGGACAACCAGAGAACAGTATGCCTACCCACCCCCCAGTGGGCGGAGGCATAAAAACCTATTAATAATGGCAATATACTGCAGTGTAATGATACTGAACAAAATATTTAGGGTTCATACTTTAAAAAAAAGGTTTTAAAATCTGACATTTTATTTTCTCATCTTTCATTTAGCCTACATAAAGTGAACCTGCAGTAGGCCTAGGCTGGTATTTCACTTGCTACTTTGCAGACTCTTGTAGCAAACATTCATCTACTATCTTTTAACTCATTCCTTCCTTACAKGGTCACTGGTGCCCATATCCAGCAGTAAYTGTGCGACRGGTGCGGTACGCGCTGGACAGATGGTCCATCACAGGAYGACATAGAGACAACCTCACCCTCTCACTCACCCATAGGGACTATTTAGAGTTACCATTTAGCCTAACAGTCATATTTTGTGGTACGTGGGAGAAAACCAGGGAACATGCAAACTCCACCCAGGTCCCTGGCTCGAGATTCGATCCAGMAACTTTCTTGCTGAGAGGCAACATCTTTACAAACTAAGCCACCGTGCTGCTTGTTGCCAACATTTATTTCAAAACAGCATTACCTTGAAAACAGATGAGTGTTCTGTGCTGGAAAATAATTATACCTCTTTGCCTGATTATTAAGTTCACACTGCCTTGACATTTCTATTTTGTATCTCTTTGATAAGTGCTACGATTTGTCATAATCTGTCCTTATGATTTAGAGGCGCCCTTTAATGTCTCATGTCCTTGTTCCATTTGAAGTTACTGATAACATTTGTCATTTTGTCATTGGTTGGATTATGGGCTCCGCCCGGATGTATATTCCATTTCCTGTTTGCTGTTCTCCAGTAGCTACGTGGCAGACTCACTGATTGGTTCTGTTTACGTCGCTGCTCTTTCTTGCAATTGCAAAGCTTATTAAATCAYTCAACGACCATTCACGCAGTGCACCTTSATTTTATTCATGTRTTTCTGCCTTTAATAAACATTTCCATAACAATTTGGCATCACAAACACGATTTTTCTGGTAGACAAGCCATGATTGACTGGGTTGTTGGACAGATAAAATGTTTAATTCATCAACGACTGCTTTTAGGAGAGGAGAGGGAGACTTGAAAAATGTGCCTTGTCTCTGTTTTCTGGTTTTAAGTAGGGATGCACCGATATGAAAATTTCAGCCAGTATCGATACCCAATAAAATTATTGCTGTTATGGCCGATRACCAATMTTTACTGATAGTACACAAACACACAACTTATATTATACATATACGCACAAAAATACTTGGGTCTGTTTTTGATACCGTAAATTAATGGCCAGACCTCTGACAAGGCTCTGTACTTCAGTTATTCCTGGCTGCGCAGTGTAGGGGTTTTAAACGCTAAAATTAAACAAACTGTATGAAATGTTTAAGTTCACCTTATGGGGGCACCACTAAAGTTTTTGTTGTAAAATTTCAGAAAAACTTTTCTTTTAATATTCTCTAAATATGAAGGCGTTTAATTCTTTCAATTTAATGACGTGAGACAAGGAAATACACAGACGGAGACAAATCACATTTGGAAATTCATCCGTATATTATTTAAAATGAGGTTCAGAGGGAAATATATGCATTACAAGTCATTTCTCAGACAAAAACACACTTTATAATCAGTTCTGTAAACTTGATCAAGGAGTGGCGTAAGTAGTCTGACATGGCTACCATGTGAACAACTTTCTAACATATTTCAGTGAAACACTAACTCACTATTGCTAAGCCTACAGCAAACAAAGAGGGAGCTCAGGGGAAGAAGAATGAACATTGATATACTCTGATCTGATTTAAATCTTTGAACACACCATCAGATTAATTAAGCAAGATGTTTCCTACCGACAAAGTTTGTAGATGCCAGAATGGATACTTCTATGCTAATTGGGCTGGCACGTGAAGTCCAACCGAGTCTGTGACTTAGCTGTGCAGAAGCTCCCTGGTCATCTGGATTGCCGGTTTGCATTCACTGGAGATGTTGTCCAGCACCGTGGCTGCGTTCCTTGCGGGCACACTGGTGGTCGTCCGACTTCAATTAAATCAGCCTCATTGTTTCAATCAATGTAAATCTCCTTCTTGAGAAGCTTCATCAGAACAAACTACAAAAAGGAAATAAAGTTGGAAAAACGAATGGCCTCGCCCCAGGATGGGGGAAGCTGGAGCTGAAAGCTACTCTCTCCTCAAAATACTTCTTACAGCTCAACACATGGCAGAACAATGAAAAAACTCCTTGTTCACAACGGAACTTCTCATTGGTTAAGACTTTCTGCGGTGGTCACATGACCTATCTGGACATGTAACAGAAGAACAGAGTAATAATTAATCAGAACAGATCAAGTTACTAAACAATGTCATGATTATTACAGTACTTAAATCAGAGTACCAAGGTATTGTTTTGACACTTCACAGATGCTTTTTATAGTTATAAANACAGCTCAACACATGGCAGAACAATGAAAAAACTCCTTGTTCACAACGGAACTTCTCATTGGTTAAGACTTTCTGCGGTGGTCACATGACCTATCAGGACATGTAACAGAAGAGATGCTTTTTATAGTTATAAACGGAAAACATGGGTGAAAAATAAAATACTTTCAGGGTTAATAGATAAAATGTCCACAGTGTGGCGTTGCTGACCCACAGATAAATCTGATGGGAGTCTTTTGATGTGTTTGTCTCTTCTTGTTTAACATCAGGGGCCCTTTGATGTCAAACAATGTTTATTCCAGTCTTATTCTGAAAGAGGTGATAAACAAATTAACTGGCGACAGGAAGTCTAGTCTTTGTTCTAAGGCCTAAGGGAGAAGTATCAGATGAGATAACAGGAGAAGTCRTTATTCAAACTTTGAGATGTTGCAGGCAGGATGAAAAAGGTGGCGTTAACAGGAACAATAGTTTGACTGTCTCTTGTCGAAGATATTCACGTTTCCGCTACAGCAGTGTCAGTATCACTATCATGATCAAACAGAGACCACTCAACCAACCATCTCCCCTCCTGAAACAGAAACACAAAGCTAAAAAGTGGGAAATCAATATTGTAAGGTAATATCGGCCAAGTTTTACTTATCGGACCAATAACGATATTAGCCATCTCCAGTTTTAAGGCATTTAATTAGACAGAACTGTTTTGTAGTTTTAACACTGGAACTTTTTAACACCTTGGTATTTCTTGAAACCAGTAACTGGCTCATTCATAATTGGTTTTCAAAGTCATAAAGCCTGAATTGTGACTGAGTGGAGTTAATGCGTAGCCTTTTTAGTATGSGACCTTAATGATGCTGTAGGACGTGGAGGTCACATGTTGATTTAAGAGGGTTTCTRTAGAACAGAGTCACAGTTACTATTAGGTAAGGATGAACAAAAGATCATAATGCACATTTATCTGAAAACAGTCTTGTGAGGGCTAAATCAAAATCAGCTGACCAGAGCTCCTGATTATCCTGTATTGTGGTCGATTATTGAATTACAACCGGTGGCCTGTTTGAATTTATCAAAGCAGCAGGAAAATGATTGAAAAAACAAGCTCTGTTGTGGGAAACAAACTTGCTAAATAGACTACAGCTTGTTAAACATCTTGTAGTTTCTATACAGCTTAAATCTTGGTTACTGTTGCTTAACAATGTCTTAATAAATTTTTTTTATCAGCATTACAGTATTCACAATTACTTTTATTTTTCCCAGTGTTTTTGTCCTCACCCGCTTAACCACTTCAGTTGTAGAATATCAACAGACTCCCTCTGGACCCACAGCTTTTATGAGTTCATATTTCTCCAAATTTCTAATATTTGCCTTTTATCACTCTGTTTTGTTTTCACAGGGCATGTTAGCTGTTGAGCTAATTAGTTTAGTGTGACCTGCTAAGCTGGGTCAGAGCCAATATGAAGAGGACTAATGAACTGACACCCCAAAGGGTTTTCAGGGAATTGCGGCCGACATTAGAGCTCCCAGACTTTGTTCCTATTCGTTTTCCTTTGGTTCAGCAGTCTGGGTCTTTGCTTATTATGGTCCAGACTCTGGTCTGTTAGCTGGAAAATGATGCAGTGCAGTGTTCTCCGCAGCCTGTCAGTGTGTGAGTGCAGACAGCTTACTCTGTCTGACTTCTAACTATGCATGTTTTTCATGTCTACCCTCAGGCAGCTGGGTTTGCAGCAATAATGGATAAAATCGTTGCCGCATTCTTAAAGTCTTTCAGTTCGTTTTATCAGAAAAGTGCAGACACAGATCAAAACCAGCAGTGATTAACTTTGATTGTTTTGATACCAATATCAGCCTTGATTTAATGTTTTGAATTTCTTTCTTTCTTTCTTTCTTTCTTTTTTTTTTTTTTTTTTTTTTTTTTTTTTTTTTTTTTTTTTTTTTT
>NW_013952882.1:221111-230310 GCF_001266775.1 Austrofundulus limnaeus
ATATATATATATATATATATATATTGCAAACCTCACCTCAGCAAGTAACAGAAAGTTTTGAGCCTTAAGGTGGGAGAAAAAAAATGATGCAAGACTTAGAAGCGAATATTTTTGCCGAAAGCCAAATTTGAACTCAGCCACAGTCAGAGTCTCTGCTGATGGAAAATGAAAATGTACAGTGCGCCGTGTTCTGCTAGGCTGAGCAAAGAGCAGTCGGGCTTTCTGTCACGGGGGACTGATTATGTTTGGGGTTTGCCTTTCTGCCTGCCAGCTCATGGGAGGATTCATGGGGCCTTCTCCATCTGTGCTACTTTCACAGGTCCGGCACCACCAGCCCAGCAGAGAAATGAACTGAGGACAGCACCTGTTTGTTGAGAACAGCCAAGAGCCTACAGTGAAACCATGAGGTTGCAGAGAAGTCCGAGATTCGCTGCCGTGCTGATCGTGATCACCTGTATTTGTGCCTTCCACACAACCACAGCCATGGACATTCCTCTAGAGGGTGAGTTCTTGTCATGCATTAAAACATCACTGAGTTCATAGAGGATTTAGGGTCTGGGGGAGGAGAAAAAGGCAGCTCGCTCAAATGTAAAAGAAGCAACGTGGATTTTGAACTTCAACAGAAAACTGTCAAACTGAGGGAGACATGTAGTTTAAAGGAATGTTTGCAAATATACAGCTCAAAAGAAAAACTACAGGAATGATTTTTTTTTTACTCACTTTTGTTTCACGCTTCCTGATATGAGTGATGTTTATAAAAAGGGAAGTCAGATGATTCTAGACAGATCAGGGGCCTCAGTGAAAAAGATACTTTGGAGTCATAATGAAACTAGACAGATCTTTAAAATGACTTCTGGACAAAAATAACAGAATTAAAAAAAGCGTGCGTCCACATATTTCAGCTTTAAAATTCCACCCTCTGTGTGCAGAATTCTAACCATAAATGGTCATTTTACAGCACCTAATGCATCTTGTTGATGTCATGCAGGTGATTAGTGGCTTCTGATGGGAAATTATGGCAAAAGCTAAGAGAAAAAAAACTAATCTAACAGAGGTGTGCTAACCAACCAGGAGGTAATCTAACCCTTCGTTTCCTTCTCAAATTTCATGTATGTCGAAGGGCTTCACATATGTCCCCTTACAGCACCGATACATCCAGTCTGCTATAAACTGCAGAAATCTCACAGCTAAACTGACACCGATGCAGTCCATCATTTTAATACACATCTTAACAAAACAATCACAAGAATGTTTCTTTGGTGGGGACGGTGTTCTCAATATGATACAAAGTCTCTTAGAGAGGACATATTATGCAAAATCCACTTTTTTAGCTGTTAAATTCATTTTGTTTTGTAGTTGGAGCCTGTAGGAGTGCAGAAACGTTGAGTCTCACCCGGTGCTATGTAGATCTGTTTGTGTTATGTTTGGGTCATTTTTTTTTTCAACCCGTTCAGTTTTTTCTGTTTTCTATGACGTTTTCTGAACTATTACGTCAAATTATTTGCAAGAGAATTGCCGAATGAGGTCTGGATTGACTCACCAATCTGGTCATCTTCATACTCCTCTGGCTGACTCTGATTCTGGGTCAGACTCTGATTCTGGGTCAGACTCTGATTCTGGGTCAGACTCTGATTCTGGGTCAGACTCTGATTCTGGGTCAGACTCTGGCTCCAACATGTAAGGCTGAATGGACAAATCGTCTGTTGTTGACATACAGTATTTTAATTAATTGGTAAATAAAATGTTTTTATGCCACTCAATAACTAGAAGCTGGAGGTGCGCAGGGAGTGATGTATCTCATTTGGATTTAAAGGATCACTGTGGTGAAAGAGGGGCTGGTAATGTTAAATTAAGAAGGAAATCAGACCAAAACATTGCAGTTCAACTTTATAGAGACCTCACTTCAAACATTGTTGTACTTGGTGGCCAAAAGTTCATTTTACACTTCCTGTCCTCTCCCACATTTAAAATGTCTCCAACTCCAAATTGTCTGCCCTTTTTAAGCACTTATGTTTTTGTGACCACTTATTGCTGCAGCCCAGCTCTGTGCAGCTTAAAGAGATCCTGTGGACAAATGATCCCGTCTCTGCTAAAGAGCTGTCGGCTCCAGCAGGGTTGTTTTTGGCCTTTTGTTTGGTTCTTTGAATAATGACCTTTTAGCAAATTCATAAGGTTTTTGCTTTGGTGGCATTCTTTTTTAATGGCTTTAAAGATGTTCAAGGTTTGGGATATTATTTTGTAATCCAACAGGATGTGTTCTGAACTTTGTCACTGACCTATGTGGATAGTTCCTTGGTCTTCATGATGACACTTGRGGTGGTGGGTCTCACTACTTAAAGGTGTTGAAATGGTGTTGATTTTGAGGACTATTTTGAGAAAAGTGTATGTGTACTGAAATCACCTTACACCTACTTTGCTCACAGGTGGATGATATTTATCTACTTTAAGYGGCCTCTGAAGGTCACGGTGGGAACCTACATGTACCACCTTTCAGTTTAAATGTTCAGAATAATTTAAAACTTGTTTCTCCACATTAAACTTCAATATTTTGGAGTATTTGTTAGAATTATTTACTTATAATTGAATTAAAATTATTCTAATTTGTGTGGCAATCACACAGCAAATGACCAAATGGGGGTGTGTACTTTTGCAATGTTATATGACATCAAGTGCTAAACTAATATAGACAAAGTTCAGCTGCTTTGGGAAATTAAGACACCATTTTCAGTAATTCTAGTCCTGTCTGTACATTAACTGATTTGTAATAAGGAAAAGAGAGCAAAATGGGTTATTTTTAATGAAAAAAAAAAAGAATAGCTGAATAATTTACAGGAAAATATACTATAAAGAAGTGTTACAATTATCAGGCTTTTTATGTATGGAATATATTAACAGCTATTACATTTTTTTGAATCCATTTCTTTGTGTCTTTTTGTGTTGGATCTGTGTGAATCCCAGTTCCCTTGGAAACACATATCAAAAACCTCTCTAAATTATTCAGAAATTTCTCCAAAGGGTTTTTATGAAAAAAAAAAAAAACAGTTCAAACAGGCTGTCTGAAAAGGCTAATGCATTTATGGGGATCACTAACAAAAAATGTTTTGAGTTTCTGCTTGAGGGTATTTGTGAGTATGAAAATGGGGAATTATTCTCCAATTTCTTGACTGTATTTGTTCTGTTTTTCTCCCCCTTGCTACCATGGATTATGTAGTTTTGGGTCACATAAACAGTAAGTAGTTTTAGAAACCTCTCTTTAATTTCCTGACTATTATAATTAACAGCAACATATTTAGCTAAGTGTCCCGAATGTCATGATCACGTATCATCAGTCCATACTGCTGACTTTTTTTTAACATCTGTGACTTGGGTTTTGTTTTGTTTCCTCACATCACAGCCACATTACACTGAATCCATTATATCTACAGTATTAGTATACATCTTTATTAAAAAGAAAAAAAATGTATAGGTCTTCTGGACGGGTTCTTCTCTAATGAAACGTTTCGTCTCTCCTCCAAGAGACTTCTTCAGTCTGAGAGTTTCAGGCAAAATTCAGGCTTTTAAGCACTGCCTCCATGTGACTGATACTCACATCACATGGYTATCATTGACACCTAATTAACACCTATTGTTAACAGGGAGTGGAGTGATACTGGCAATAGCAGCACTGTAGGAGGGGGACAACTGAAAACGGAGGCCTCCACCTCTGTTTAATGATGGACGGTCTTTCTTTACAAAAATGGCTTCTTTTACTCCTCTCTCAAACCAACGTTCCTCTCTATCAAGAATGAGAACATCCTCATCTCTGAAAGAGTGACCACTGGCCTGTAAATGAGTGAAAACTGCAGAGTTCTGGCCATTAGATGTAGTTCGTCTGTGTTGGGACATTCTTTTGAACAGTGGCTGCTTTGTTTCCCCGATGTATAACTGGTTGCAGTCCTCCTGGTACTTAACAGCATATACAGCCATTTTTGTGAAGAAAGACCGTCCATCATTAAACAGAGGTGGAGGCCTCCGTTTTCAGTTGTCCCCCTCCTACAGTGCTGCTATTGCCAGTATCACTCCACCCCCTGTTAACAATAGGTGTTAATTAGGTGTCAACGATAGCCATGTGATGTGAGTATCAATCACATGGAGGCAGTGCTTAAAAGCCTGAATTTTGCCTGAAACTCTCAGACTGAAGAAGTCTCTTGGAGGAGTGACGAAACGTTTCATTGGAGAAGAACCCGTCCAGAAGACCTATACAATTTTTTTCTTTTTGATTTTTTACCTGGATTACTGAGATGCATCAGGACATACATCTTTATTGTTTTTTTAGTTCTAAAGAACTTGTAGTATAAGTACATAATCCAAAACCCGTATCTATAAAGAAAAGCAGTGTCTTTGACAAGCAAAGTTGGACGCAAGGTCTCGCTTTGTATGAGAAATCTGTACAGGTAATTATTATTTCCTGAAACTAGACTGTATGTTCAGTGGTTCATAAGATTTTTTTCTAACAGACAGACAAAGCTGACTTAAATCAGTCTTGTGCAATTTGTTAGCACTCAGATTATGTGTTGARGATCAGACAAAGCTAGGTCGTTCTCTACTATCAACCTGTTGTTGACTTGAAGATGCGTTTGGAGGAAGAAACACCTGAAGTCTTTTAAACATGGTCGGTGATGGAGTGTCTTGTAAAAAATGTCTTGGCAGAAGAAACTCAATACTTACAACACAATAAAAACTTTACTAAAACCTAGATTTTAGCTAGCATTTTACTTCTTTTAGCTCTCATTACATTTAACAAAACATTTCCCTCTTTCAACTTTTGGCTAATTTTCTGCCTCGTGCCTCACAGCAAGAAGGTCCTGGGTTCGATCCCCGGTTCGGACCTGGGGTCTTTCTGTGTGGAGTTTGCATGTTCTTCTCATGCTTGCGTGGGTTTTCTCCGGGTACTCCTGTTTCCCCAACCCCCCAAAACATGAACAATAGGTTGCCTTCAGGCCCAGGCCGCCCTTGAAAAAGAGATCTGTGATCTCAACGGGTCTTGCCTGATAAAATAATGGTAAATAAATTGAAAAAAACTTTACTAAAACACGTACCAGCCTTTGAACTTCTGCTAACAGAAAGTGAACTGAACATTTTGATGTGTAACACATGAATATTGTAGATAAACATTGTGATACAAAAATAAGAAAAAATACCCTTAGTCGGCAGGAGTTTTCAAAACAGAAATGCAGAAATGAATCTGAATTATAAATAGGGCATGAAGAGGAAATAAAACTCTTCAATTCTGTCTGCAATGAAATAAAGGTCARTAATTATTTCTAACCCTTGTTTTTATTGGGTTTGTAATTGTGCAAATTGTTGCATTGAAAAGAACAATGTTGTTGTGGATTTTGCACTTTGTGGTTGTTTGCTGGAGAAAACATTGACAATTTGTTTGGATTAGACCAAAGAGAACCAAAAGAACCGACTCTAATAGTATAATACTTAAACATGAGTAAAACACTTATATTAAATGAAATAGCTTTTCAATTTAGCAGTACTAATTACACTCACACCTTGTGACAGTGCATCTTGCCTAAACAAACAACATTAAATGCAGACGTTTTACAAAATTAGTCATTTTTATTAACATACGAAGAGAAAACCTAAACCAGGGCCATTCAACTGGCGGCCCGTGGGCCACATCCGGCCCAAGAGCAACCAAAGTTCGGCCCGCCAATTGATTCATTCATCTCTTAAGTCCAAACTCTCGGTTTTCAACTTTAATTACTCTAAGTTCTTTTAGWTAAACATAAACATGTTTGGTATCTACAGAAACGTCAAACTCTTGGCTACATGCTGGTAAAAACCATTTCTATAAACACTCAAGACAGTTAAAACTACAAGCAGTTGAAGATAAAATGATGAAAGTGGAAATAAAACTGGTTTAAAAATTTGGCAAGTCAGTGATGTTAAAATATTATTTGTACCTAATAATAGAAGGCACAATGAGTTCTTTTTGTTTTTGACATTGTTTAATTATCACTACTTTTATAGGGTCCTGTATGTTGTATTCATGATTAAATGCAGCAAAATAAACTAATTCAAAGGTAACAGATCTTTGTAATACTTGGTTTATTTACATAATAACTTTAATTGCTTAATGTTTGGCCCCTCAGCTGTTGACCGGCAGCAACTGTGGCCCCCAGAGCAATTTAATTGAATAGCCCTGACCTAAACTGTTGGACAACATGGAGAAAATGTCCTCTACACAAGCAGACTTTTAAGGAATCTAGTAAGGGATTAAAATGAATGCTGACTTGGCTTTAATGACAGAGCTATGTAACGCTCATGTCATGCAGCATGAAGTGAAAGAATAAAATAATATCAATATCAAAAACCACAAGTTATTCTAATATCATGCAGGCTTATCAGGCTGCTGATTTGCTTCCTGCTGTATTTGTCCGTCGTGCTTATAGCCAGCAGGGTCTTAATTGTGTCACAAATTAAACAGACATGCTTGGTTCATGTGGAATAGAAGAAATGTGAAGGCTAACAACGTTTTGTTTGAGTTACCAAAATATCTTATTACCTGAGGTCATAACTGTTAACTATACAGATGTGATTTTGAGGTGAAACCTGGTGTGGTAGTAGCTGAGACTAATCCCTGACACATTCTGAGTGCTAACAGAAAGTGCAAAATCTTTTTGAAATTGTTTTTAATTCTCTTTCATTCAGCTCTCTGTCTGTAATCAAAAGCTTTCATTAATCACTGGATAGATTTGAAGGAAACCTAAAGGAGGACTCAGTCGGGATTTCTCCCATAGACGAGGATTTCTCTGGTAAAATTTTAACTGGGCCAATCAGCGAACAGAAGGAGAAGTTGTGAACATGGACGTCAATTTTCTGCACCGTTTTAGTCTGCCTGTACTTTAGCAATGGCATTGGAGGAAGTTRRTGAAGTCATTCTGTGYTGACAARGCTTCCAAATTAAATATAATTTTTCTCACAAAGCCTGCAGCTCTCATTTACAGCTACTTCGTTCAGCTAGGTTCTTCTCTCTTCCCAGTAGGGGATGGTTGTTTACAGCGCACAGTTTCCTGCTAGCTTCTTAGCTTAGCTTTCTTCACAGATGAGCYGGCGCTCTATATACGTCACAGCCAAATGCTAACGATTGGTTAAATCAGATCCAATCGTTTTAAACGCCAACAGAGTCCATGCCTCCAGCAAGAAATTGTTTCTGTATAGCTGAGGGTCCAGACTAAATTCATGATGGCTGCCACAGCCAGCTTCATGACATTTTGACTTAAATCTGTAGCGGTAACTGTTTGAGTCAACCCTGTTTGTCWGCTATGGTAAAAYCTTGACTGATTTATTGTAACTGATAGATGATCTTAGCCTAATTGATTGGTGTGCTCTGTTCATTATTTCCACCCAACTTTCATGCTTTTACAGAAAATGTTTTTTCATTCTCACTATTTAATGGTTTCATATTTGACCATTCTGCATCTAAACTAAAACAGTGACAAACATTGTAGCTCAGTGGTTCTCAACCTGCGAGTGGACATCTTCTAAATATCAAAAAGAAAAATAAGTAGGTCCTCTGGACCAGAGGACCTACTTATTTTTCTTTTTGATATTTCTACCTGGATTACTGAGATGCATTATCTAAATAGTTTCATGTTTAGTTCATATAAAACACCACAACAGTCCAGTGCTGCTTCATTCATTTGGAAATAGAAAAGCGAAGTTGTACATTTKTTTAAACAGTAACCAGTCAAACTTTGTGATGAGGTTCAGTCTGAAGCAGGTTTGGAACCACTGCTGTAGGACATTTAAGAGAATGGCTGCTTGACTCTTCTTCTGTGTGAAGGCCTTTTATTGCACGTATCTTCACGTATGCTTGTTTGTTTGCTTCCCAGTTGAGCAGCTGCCCACTATCACAGCTCATCCTCCCAGCTCGCTCATTGCCTTCCCTTTTGATGAGAGTTTCCCCATGACGTGTGAAGCCAAGGGGAACCCCAAGCCAGAGTGAGTACAAAGTCTTCTAACACCACGGAAGAGAGATGGAAAGAAAGGAGAGCTCAATAGCAGCCAAACAGACACCAGATCCAAACAATGACAACACTTTAGGATTGTCTCGTTGCATTTGGCTGCTCTCGTTTTGAACTTAGGAAGATAATGGAGGGCTGCAGTTTCAGCTGAAAGACTTGACATTTTCAAACTGGCTTTCTTTATGTAGATTCAGATGGACAAAGAATGGCCAGGAATTCAACTACACTGCAGACCCCTACCTGATGAAAGAAGAACATTCTGGGACCTTTGTGATCCCTAAAATTGAGAACCTTACAGAGTACCAGGGCAACTATCGCTGCTACGCCTCAAACAAACTGGGGACGGCCGTATCCAAGGAGGTTGAGTTCATCGTGCCAAGTGAGTGCCCTGCATCTGTCTGTGGGTTTGAGATGAGGGGTATTTTCTGTGTAACACTTCCTCTACAGGCTGTGACATGATGTATCACACTGTCACAATCAGTGTGATACATCATAGCATCCACACTATTGAGATCATTTTTTCTTCTGGGAGTTTTTCACCATCTAACTCATTCCACAGTTGTTGTGCTACTTCAACAATTCATATATCAAAASGTTAAGCTCGTTTAGGACAATCCTGCAATGACTTTTGGTATTTCAGCTATTTTTACTTTTTCAGCTATTTCACGTTTTTAGCCTCTTTTTTGCCGTTGAAAATTAAAGGAGCTGTTTTCAACATCCTGAAAATCCTTTAAAATGTTTCTAAATCTTTACAGAACCTTACACAATTTGTTCTGGTTCTGCTCTTTTTAATCTCGTGCTAATGTTAGCTATGTTTTTTTCTAATTTTAGCTTTTTTCCTGCTGTTTGACCTAAAATTCAGCTTCTTTCTGCTATTCTTCTTCTTTTCTACTTTTTGTGCCTTTTTCTGCTAATTTAGATTCTTGCAGGTGCCTTCTGCTATTTTCAGCTGTTTGCTGCAACTTTAGCTTAGGGCTGCACCGATTAGTTGAAATAATCGATGGCGTCGATTATGTAAATTTGTCGATTTTTTATTATCGATTGGCTGTATTACATAACCACCACGTGAATGTTCATGCAGTTCCATTTCGGTACCTAAATGCATCATTGTGACCGTATTGGCATAAGAGTGGTGAGTTTTCCATGCTTGTCCTGAACGCAGCATCGCGCAAGAGCGTAAT
>NW_013952882.1:231031-234772 GCF_001266775.1 Austrofundulus limnaeus
TGTTAACATCTTGCACTATATTTCTTTTAGTTGAATTTTATATGCTTTGGTTGAGATTTTGTGTTGATGTTAAATCTTTTAAGCTTTTTTTGTTAAATAATTGACACTAGAGTGCATATTTTGTGTTCATGCAAAAACTACTTCTTATGGATGTTTTGTGCTAGATTCAGCTATTTTAGCTTTTAGCTGTTTTCTGCTTTTTTAACTGTTTTCCTCTTTTTTTTACTGTTTTTCTGCAGTTAGTCTTTTTTGCCTCTTTCAACATTTCATTTTTTAACTTGCTATTAGATATTTTTAGCTCAATTTCAGCAGCGTTCAGCTTAAGTTTTCAGCATGAAGCTTAAAAAACACCTAAAAACAGAAATAAAGATGAAATTTAAAGTTTTAGTATCAGGAGGAACGTAAAACATTTAAAGAAACTTTTGAAAATTTAAGTCTGACTTTCATGGAGTTTTCTAAAGGCAACATGTAAGAATCTGTGGAAGAGACAGAAAGTTAGTGAGACTATGAGCTCACTGTAGCATCTTATCTGTAGCTCTCTAAACTTTAAGATTTAGCCTGTTCATCTTTTTTCATTGATTTGCCTTTTGGCCCTGAATGCCAGTGATGACAGGGCCATGTGCTATGATAAAAAAATGTCTGAGGGTTTTTCTGCAAATAAATGAGAAAAGGTTCAATCTTCTGAATTATTTTGTACAGATCTCAGAAACCATGGTCTTAACATTTAATTTCAGAACACTACTGCCCTCTTTTGGAAAACAGCAGAGCTGCAGATTTGATTGTGTTAATGTTTGACATCACATAATGTCTTTTTTCTGCCTTTGTCCCTAGATAACCCTAAATTTCCTAAAGAAAAGCTAAATCCTGTTGAGGTGGATGAAGGCCAGCCTTTTATTTTGAAATGTGACCCACCCAAAGGTATACCTCCTCTGCAGATCTACTGGATGACCATCAGTAAGTAACAGCTCACATACAGTATATCAACTGACTCATGTTTAAATGTTTTCATATTCAAAACATCACTTCTCCTGATCTCCAGGATTAATTCCTTTAAACATCTCTGATCTGAATATTTAGTAGTGCTTACAAAGTCACGCTGTGCAGAGAAACTCCTAACTCTAAATCCGATTTTGAGAGCTTCACATTGCCGTGGGCACTAAGGATGTTTGGCTGAATTTTTGTCAGAATGAATATAATTAGGAAGTTGGAGTTTAAAGTATATATTTAACTGCAGTGTTAGTAGAGAGCTGGAACAAGGTGATACAGAAAACAAGCTGCAAAGTTGCATGAACAGAGTTTAAAATTTTGGCTATCTTGCCAAATACACCTAAAGTTTTAAGTGATTGTAGACGTAGGGTTTGCTGATGCAACTTTACAAGACTTAATCTAAAATCGAAGGCAAAACAAGGACAATTAAATGTTTCACATGCCTGGAAGAAATGCTAATTGCCCGCTACCTTTCATGACTTTTAACCCACATGTTGTGAGCTGTGTTAATGTTGGAGGATGAGTTGAGGAACACAGTTACTCCCACTTAATTTTTACCTCCTTATCTGTAATTGTGAACTATCTTTTGTAGGGGTGTAACGATGTAACTGTAACGAGCTGTTCAATACAGTGCTTTAGGTTCAATATACACTGTGTATGGAAGAATACAGATTTTTAAAATTCATTTTATCAACTTGTCTTCTGAAGATGCTCTGTGTTGAAGGATCAGTGGATCTGTGTTCGACTACTCCACCTAGGCTGCATTTTTRAGCGCAGATCCACAGAGAAACTTGCTGTTTCAGCAACATTTATTTAAAAAAACTGTACTTTTGAGGTTAAACAAATGTTCATAATTAATTTAAACAAATTACAAGTTAATAAGGGCATGGACATTTCCTTTGTAGTGAAAAAATATCAAACTGTGAGACGAGAGCATCAAACCGAATCTTGAATTTTCTGTATCGTTGTACCCCTAATGTTTTGGTTGTAAATGTAGATGTGGCAGCCATTTTGAATTGTCTCTTTTACAAGTGAGTATGTTTGGAGAGTTTATAAAAAAATATAAAATCATCATGAGATATTTACTTACAAACCACAGTTTTAGGCAAAGATGTAGAGCTTTAAGCATCTGTTGGGGATGACTCTCAGTCACTAACCCCGTGGTGACTATCTTGACGTGGGTTGACTCTGAAATGTAATAAGTTGTACTTGTTCACCCACTGATAACTTTCTGAAAGTAACTTTTTAAAATGTATCTAGTAGTTGTCATCAATCAGAGTTGACTCTGACAACAGCAAAGCTTTAAAGTTAGCACTTAAAGTATCCGCTAAGGATAATTATCAGCTAGCCTGGTAAAAACCAGCCCCTTCTTCTAAACTTTGATTCATACAGAGGGTCTGGACCCTCAGCTATTAAGAAACAGTTTCTTGTTGGAGGCGTGAAGTTTAAAACGATTGGATCTGATTTACCCAATCAGTTGGTATGCAGTACAGCAGCTCAGCTGATCTCAACTAAGCKWARAAGCTAACAGGAAATTGCGTGCGCTGTAAACAACCATCCTCTACTGGGAAGAGAGAAGTATYGAGCTGAATGAGACGACTGTAAATGAGAGCTGCAGGCTTTGTGAGAAAAATTTAATTTAATTTGGAAGCCTTGTCAACACAGACTGCCTTCATCCACTTCCTCCKCTGCCATTGCTRAACTACAGGCAGACTAAAACAGCACAGAAAATCAACGTTGTCGTTCACAACTCCTCTCTCTGTTTGCTGATGTGTGATACTGGAGAAATCCTTGTCTATGGGAGAAAGCTCAAACAGGGCCGAGAAGGGAAACTAGAATTGAGCAGAACTGTGTAAGGCCGTGTCACACGATAACGTTTTAGACAACTTATGAACTTTTATAAAAGTTATACATTTGATCAGTTTGTCAGCATTACAGTATGTACGCTCCTAAATGAGGCTCTCTTCAATGTCGATTTCTTTAATATTTTCAGAAGTTGTCTAAAACGTCATGGTGTGACAGAGCCTGTAGGAAGGCAAGGGCCAGGCTAAGTTTTAGCCATTGTTATGTGCTTTAAGTACATTTAGCTGATTGATTCCAAAAGTGAATCAGTTGTGGATGTCTGCCTTTTGATGGCTTTCTGAAAGTTTCATTCAAATTCATCCAGTTCTTCTCGAGACATTTTGCAAACAGTACAGACAAGAAGCACACGTGCATACAAAAACAAAACCATTATTGCCAAACTCTCCCCTTTGTCAGTGAGCGATCGTTATATTTCTCTTCACGTGTTCAGATCTGCGGCACATCGAGCAGGATGAGAGGGTGTCCACGGGCTTGAACGGAGATCTTTACTTCTCTCACGCGGTGGAGAAAGACAGCAGGAGGGACTACTGCTGCTTCGCTTCCTTTCCAAGGATCCGAACCATCGTTCAGAAGACYGCCATGTCTGTCAACGTCAAACCAAGTTAGTGCCGAGTCGATTTCTCTGCGTTAACACGAACACAGCTGGCGCTCCGAACCAGCAGGATCCAAACGTTGGTTCTCAGAGTCCAGATCAGTTCCAACACATCCACATCCACAAAAGCCATCTCCGTGTCACACTGTCCTGTTTATGCACGTCTTTTTTTTTTTGGTTTTACATTGTGCTTTTGATCTCGCCATCTGCATTGTGCTCATGTTGAACGTGTCTCTTCTTTGTGTGTGTGTGTGTGTGTGTGTGTGTGTGTGTGTGTGTGTGTGTGTGTGTGTGTGTGT
>NW_013952882.1:234819-241070 GCF_001266775.1 Austrofundulus limnaeus
GTGTGTGTGTGTGTGTGTGTGTGTGTGTGTGTGTGTCATCCACCTCCATGTCAGGAAAACGTGACAGTTCTGAGCATGGTAAGTGTGACGTATGAAGAGTGCACCCGTCTCTGCAGACATAAAACATTTCAGTAAAATGTTGCTCTTCTTTGTTCCTCTGCATCAGCAAATGCAATTTTGGAGAGGAGACCCTCGCTTCTGACGCCCCCTGGTGTCAGGTCAGAGAAACAACTGATCAGAGGAGAAGACCTGAAGCTGGAGTGTATTCCTGAAGGAATGTAAGTGACACCATGTTTTCTTTTTTTTTTAAGAAATTTATGCTTTTACACATTAAAGACATTTAACCACACTAAAATCTTTTTTGACTATTTTATCTAGTTTTGATTCTGTGAAGTCCTTCAAAAGAACAGCAGGTTTAGGTTAATGTTGCTGGAAGCGGTTCTACAGCCTGCTGAATCTACTCAGTTTCCATTTCGGCTTTGGTGGAATCTGTTTTTTGTTTTTGTACACTTGAAGTCAGATTTGAACAKTTTTAATATTAAATCACAACAATTTTTGAACCTGATGATTATGTGTGAACCTGATAATTTTAAATACATCTTGACACAGAAGCTAAGAACTGATAGAGAGCAGACAAACACATATTTTCTCTTTCCATGAACACCTCTTTTTTTATCTGTTTTGACAAAAAAAAGGGTCAGATTTTAGACTTAATATTTGTTTTGTGTTCTTCAGTCCGACTCCACAGGTGGAATGGGTGAAAATGGGTCATCGGCTTCCTGGTAAAGCACAACTRGAGAATCATGGGAAACTGCTGATCATAGAGAGAGCTGAACAGGACGACAGTGGGAAGTACATGTGCAAAGCTAAGAACCCGCTTGGAGAAGCTGTTCATTACTTCACAGTAGCAGTGGAAGGTAACAGCAGTGTGGTGTTATTTCTGAAACCTACAATAAAAGCATGTCTGCTAAAATAGGACACGGTGTAAAGGCTGCAGGTGTAATGTTACTGCACTCTTTAATCCATTAAAGATGTAAGAATTACTCAGATTATTTACTAGGCCAAAACTACGTTTATAGAAAATGACTGCTTTAAATTGAAAGTTTGAGTTAAAGTAACTTTGGTAAAAAGCACAGAAGAACTGGCTGCATAAATATGACTGACATTAGCAGGAGAAGAAATAAATATATTAAAATGATAATGTTACATTATTTAGGTCTCTTTTTAAAAAAATAATAGACACTTTTCTCTTTGCTCTTTGTGTTCCAAATAACACTAACTTGAACAGTTTAGGAGGTCTAAGAACATATTTACTTTCGTTGTTGTTTTTCAGCTCAAGGCAAATCCTGCTGTTAGAGACACATCAAAAGTTAAATCTTCTGAAAGGTGGTGAAATAAAGAGCATGTGAGACTAAGAAACGACCATTTCTGTGAAAACGCAGTGTGAAATTTGAGTGCCGAAAAATAATTATGACTTGAAGTTGAGGATGCAGAAACTGAGCTGTTAAAGTGCCTGTGACATGAAATTTTTTTGTAATAATACAAATGCATTTTTGGAAAGATAAGCTGAGAACATATTTCAAGATCATTTTTATGCTCCTGAGATGAACAGTTGTTGAGATATTTGCATGTGAAGTAACAGGAAGTGATGTCAAAGGGGAATGTCGGCATGAAAACAGAGCTAAGCTAAAATGCTCCACAGCCAAGACTGTGGAGAGGAATCAGATGTTTTAGATTATTTTGAGTCGCTATCAGACAGGAACAAAAGAAAAAAAAGAGTGAGAGTTCAAATAATAATGTTTCAATCAGTGAGTTCGTTTTCTTCAAGGAGTTCCCCTTTGATGTCAYTTCCTGTTTCCCTTTTGCCGAGCCGAGGTCAAAAGAAAATAGGCCAGTTATGTGTCCAAATGGGTAAAATAATGTGTGGTATGTCTTTTCTTAAATAGAACAAAGTTTTCTTTGACTTTTTTTATCTGAAGGATAAGCATGTCACAGGCACTTTAAAGCTTAAAAGAAGCTGAACATGACCTAAAAGTAGCAAATAAAAACACAACTTTACTTAAAAGGAAATACAACTTTACATAAACAGACAAATAAAGAGMAAGTTTGTTGAAACTAAGTTCACCTTTCTGAATGAATCAATGGGCCTCATGCAAGAACATGTTCRTATTCTTATCCTAAATTTCTCTTACTTTTGTTCGTACAAAGGGTTCGTACAAACATGTCACGTCAGATTCAACAAACTCTTCTATCTTCAGGAAAAGTGTGTAAATGAGCTGCGTAAATTCCACCTGTTTGTATCCAGCTGCTCGTGCACGCGAGAGGAGATTAGCATAATTACCACCCCAAAAACACCATATAAGGCTGTGTTTCCTGCCTCAGATACAAGGAAGTGTTCATTCATGAAAATGACAGCGAAAATTAAAAATAAAAACTTTACGAGTTCAGAGATTGAAGTCCGTCTGTCAGAGATCCAGAAAAGAAAATCTGTCATGTTTAGCAGCTCAGCTGTGGAATAAAAAGAGCTGCTAAAAGTATAAACAACTGTGTTAAATCATTTTCATTTATCCAGAAGCCACACCGTTGCGCACCGTACACCCCCCACCCCCCAGCACGCTGCACGGTCGCAGGTGGTCTCAGATGCGGTACTGAAATAAGCATTTTAAAATGTTTTCAAAATAAGTCTGGCACTTTGGAGAAAACCCAGGACTCGTTGGAGGGATTATGTATCCCCTCTGGCCTGGGAACGTCTCGGAGTCCCCCAGGACGAGCTGAAAGGTGTCGCTGGGGAGAGCGCGGGGTCTCCTGCTGGCCCCGCACCCGATAGCGGGTAAGCCGGCCGGACGGACAATTTATATTGTTAGTCTAAATTATTACATTTAAAATTATAACTCTAATTCAAGCAGAATAGCCTATTGTCAACATAATCATGGAGTGTGATTTATTTTCAACTCAAAATATCTTCAAACTAACGAAATATAAAGTTATTAGTGAAGAAAACCCATCTGGATAACAGCAGACTGACTGCTTGTAAAATATAAGACAGGTCTGGACCACTCGTAAATTTTGTTCGTAACTGAAAAAAATCTTAGAATACGAAAACATTGGTGAATGCCACAAATTCTCCTAAATCACTCGTACGCACAACTTAAGAACAAATCTGTGCGTACGAACGGTTCTTGCATGAGGCCCAATGAGATCACAATGCAATTCTAAGCTATTTAATGTAAAAAATTTAAATAATTACAAAATTGACAAAAACCAAAAGCCATACCACTTACTGTATCTACTGAATAAGCTTTTAAAAAACTCTGCTGTAATTGCACACCTGTGTTTCTTGTCTGCATTGTGAGACTTCACTTTTTACAGTTATTGGTCTATTGAGATTGATTTGAGCTGAAAACAGACAATTTCTGATTCCTAATGTTGGATTTTGATAGTATACTGTCTCTAAAACAAAACATATCTTTTTCTATTCTTGCACAGTTCTTTATATTATATATTTTTATTATTAGTAGTCGTATCATGGCTAGTCAGTGTTATTTTTTGTTTTGTGTGCACTATAGTTTGTGAAGAAACTAGTGTGTGAAACTGTACTGATGCTGCTGTGACACCTGAATTTCCCCTCGGCGGGACGATAAAGGCTATTTCTATTTTATTCTAAGCTGAACATTTTGATAGATAAATGGCTAGGATTGTGCAAAGTACGCAGAAGTAGGTACCATAGATACCAAACTAACTGTACAGATAAATGAAAATAAAAAYGTGTGTGAACAATCCTGACTCAGCTTTCATTCAAATATTGAAGTGTTCAGTTTCTTTAGTTGATTATTATAAGGGAAACCATTAAATTGTTGCTTTTATATAATATAACCTTTAACTTGTGTCCTTGTGTTTCATCTTGTGCAGGTGTTATTAAGATATTTATTAGAAAACCTCTTTTTTATATTACTGTCACGCTCTCAGCTGAGCTGTATGTATCATCTGTGTGTTTACAACTTTAAAGAACGTTTCATGAACAGAAGAGTGTGAAAGCAGTGATGACAAAAAGACTTAATACCTGCGTTGTGCTGTCGGTCGCTCTGCAGAGAAGGGTCTCTTTGAGGATCACTGTCTGCGGTGGGCAGTAAAAGCAGCAGTCATTTGTTCTGAATAAAACCCAGTAAGAAGCTGTTGGCTCGCTCTGCAGAGGCCTGGTGTCTCCTTTCCTCTGACACTCCACAGTTTGATAACATCACGCTGACTGTGTGTTCTCAGAGCCTCCGGAGTGGGTGTCAGAGCCGGAGAGTCAGCTCAGTATGATCGGCTCAGATGTGCTCATCAAGTGCTCTGCCAGGGGGACCCCGCAGCCCACCATCACGTGGAGGGTGAATGGTAAACTTCTGCACGGTGAGTCCCACTATAATCTCTGCCAACCAGACATTGCTTTAGAAAGGTGGTCGTTTTACCAGCATTTTTTTACTCCTTTGCCATCATCATTATGAACAAAAATAGTAAAAAAGTGCTAAATAAATCACTCTGTGAATGATAAAGTTAAAATATCCCTTAATTTTTCAATTTATGGTGGTCTAAATCAGCAGTGCAGATTACTTGCACATAAAATGATGGTTTGCATTAAAGATTTTTAGTTATGACAAATAGTAGCTAAAATATATGGAGGACTGAAACTGACATAATTAGAAATAAAAGCAGAAATATATAAAAGGACCAACAAATAAACAAATACACTTAAAATGCACAAATTAAATAAAAAATGTTTTATGATTTAACTGAYCTTCATATTTATTTTTCCAGCTTAGTTCCAATAAATTATACATTTTAGMACATAATTTACATTTTACTGTTTTTAAAATATTTATACATTTTAATTTTCCTTTGCTTGTACATGCAGTTCTCTGTGTCCTGTTTTTACTTTAAATGCATTTCTGTCTCATAATGCAAATAAAGTGGGCGGGACATCATGGGTCAACTCCTCTTCCATTGGTCAAGAGACAGGAAGAAGCAGGATCCATGTGCAGATCTACTGTGCATGCTTGTGCTGCCTCAGTTTAGTTTAAAGTTTAGTTTAAAACAAAGGCAAAGAGGAAAACACTTACCTGTGCCTTTTGTTTTAAACTAAACTTTAAGCTAAACTAAAGATTTTTACTTTCGACAAATAGTAGCTGAAAGGWTTTTTAAATAAGATTGTAATGTTGTCTGATCAAATTGTAGTCTAGATAAAGTTTGTGCATTATGAGTGAGATACACTGCTAGSGAATGTGTGAAGCATGAATATAAAATAAATGTTTCAGATTATACAAAATAATAATATGTAAACAGATTATAGTGGTTGTTGTTCAACTGGGACAGCAAACAATCTTTAGTTAAAGTTAAAATCAAATAGATTTTATGTTAAATAAAAAAATATGAAATTTGAAAGAACCAACTTACTAAATATGGACCAAAACATGAATATGCATATTATAAAGTCTGTTAAAGCTTGTTTGTCGCAATATTTATTTCTCTTTTTTAATATCCTTCAAGTCAGTCAAATATTGTGTTACTTCTGAGAGCTTGTGTAGGATGAGAACATCGCATAAATATTTAAGCATCACTGATTGACAGAACGTTAATTTAAAAATAAAAATATAAGAGGCCGAGCTGCACTGTCTGCAATCTGAGCCTCACTTTTAATGAGGCGATCCATCATGTCTGTAAGAAAAACACGACAACATCAGTTGGGTGGAATCATGCTCTGATGATAAGAGAATTCCTTCAGCTCTGTCGTGTTAGGAAGTCTGCTGAAGAATTCAAAAACTGTAACTTGATGTCTTTAAACGATGACGATCTGAAACATTTGTGYGCTTTTGCTCCATTACAGATTCCCCTGCGAGCAACAGGAAGKTGTTTGATGATACCATAATGTTACATAATGCCAAAGCTTCTGACAGCGCCGTGTATCAGTGCGAGGCCTCCAACAAACATGGAACCCTCCTGTCCAATGCCAACATCATGATTATGAGTAAGTACAACAACTGTTCCTTCTGAACTACRGTTTCCATCAGGTGTTTCTCCTGTTTGAAACGTGTGACGTCATCTAGACCAGGGGTTCTTAACCTTTTTGACCTCTGGGCCCAATTTGTTGAACATAAAGTGGCACGAGGCCCAGTCAGACATTACCAATGTATGAATCAAAATGATAATTATTCTAAATCTTGGTTTAATTTTTATTGTATTTACATAATAACTAAACTATCATAACTAACATAACT
>NW_013952882.1:241980-262378 GCF_001266775.1 Austrofundulus limnaeus
TGAAGAACTAATTGACCCGCTGTAGGTGCATGTTTATTTTGCGTTTTTTTAGGACAAAAATAATATTTAAAAACACATCTATACAAATGATAAAAGTGTTAGAATTACAACCGCTAAAATTTTTTTATTTTATATCGCCATATTTTTATTTAAAACATATTCTTTTGTCTCGCTTTGTCCGCCATTACTAGCATAAAAAAATCTCCGGTCGGGCCGCAATGCATTATGGGATATGGTGGGCCGGGAAGGATTCATCAGACCAGTCCTTCGATTCGGGCCAAAGGAAGGACGCATTTGTCGGCCGCATCGGAGGAGTCTTCGGTTTTGGACGGCCTTCGTCGCGGCGCTGTGACGTATGCGGCCGACGAATTCGGCCTTCGGAGGACCCAGCCCACCATTTTGGACACAGCCATACATAGTGGTCCCGCGGCCCTCTGCGGCCCAAAGTTAAAAACTGTCGTTCTTTTGAGGCCCTCAAGGTGGCGCTCGTCGCCCACAGGTTAATAATCTCAGATCTAGACAAAGTCTTTGTTTTACTGCGGTTGCAAGGAAGTGTCAGACTTTGCAGTGAGTCGTTCACAGACTGCTGACTGATGTGTGAAGATGGAGAGCGAGCGCTCAGGCCGGCGTGTGCCCACAAAGCAGCGAGGAGTCCAGGGAAGGAGAGCTKTCGGCAATCTGCGTCACTTCTTTCAGTCTACGCAGAGCAACAGACTCTGTTTCCTGCTATTTGTGTGCTAACAAGTCCAGCCTACATTTTGCACACACTCCACTGCCACAAAGCAAACACATGCTGTTGAATGAGTGCAGATAAAAATCCCACAAACAGAATGTTTCTTTCTGCCGCTGTGTGCAGCCGCGTGGTGTCTGCACACACTAACACGGGAGTTAATAAAGCTGGACGATCTCTGAATGCCGAGTTCCAGCTGCTGCTTCAGTAAACAATCAGGAGGGACACACCATTCTAATCAGAGGATTTGGCTACAACTGATAAAGGTGCATGAGCACAAATAAATAACTAGAGAATTTACATTTCCTGTGAAAATGCCGTGTGAATCCTGAAAACGGATTTTTTTTTTCTGAATAGCTAAAAGAGTTAAAACTATTCAAAACAGCTTTAAAAAGTAACCGTAATAGCTGGGATTAACACAAAGTGACCATGTTTGTAAGAAGCTGAAATTATCACAAAAAAAATTATTTAGCTGAAAAAAAGCTCAAATTAGCTAAAATCAGAGAAAACAGCTGAAGTTTGCAAAAACAGCCAAAAAACAAAAATTGCAAAAACAAACTGAAAGAAGCAAAAAAAGTTGAAATTAGCAGAAGAATAGCAGAAAAGGTCAGAACGATCGCTAAAAAGAAGAAAAAGGATAAAAATCTGCTAAACAGAAGCTGAAATTAGCACACAGAAAATTAATGAAGAACCAGAACAAAATGTAAAAAGTACATTAAAGATTTATGAATGTTTTGAAGGGTTTTAAGGATATTGAAGACAAAATATGGCCAAAAAAGGCTAAATATCTCCAAAAGTATAAAMAGTCAGCAGGAATTTCCATTTAATATACAAATCAAACAAACAGCACAAACATTGCAGATAGAGATATGTGATGAAAAACATACAGAAAAAACATGATCTGAAAAGTGTGAATGTTTGTAAGCGTTCACACAGTTACTGCATTTGATTCGATTATCCTGACAAACCTGAAAGTAGTCGTTGTTTACACCCTGGAGTCTTAGGTTAAAGCTCACTGCAGAGTAAGAAATCCAACATAAAAAGGTCGTCCTGAACTATTTCAGATGGTTTGGTTTGAAACAGTTAACTTCTGTAGTTTTACAGATGGATTGATGTGTGTTTCTGAAGTTTGGATTCACGCTCGGCAATGTAAACAAAACACTTTTATTTGCTGATTTTATTCGACATATCTGAGTTTGAATACAAACAGATAAATAAGTACTGCATTGTTTCCTTCTTGATTTCTGTTTCACATTCCTGACAAACCTGAAAGCCTGGAAACTGCTGGACGTCTTGGCCTAAGCAGATCTCTCACTCACATCATATTTTCATTCAGCTCAGGTGTTTACTGTATGCAGGTCACAGGGTTCAGGTCCTGGTCCTCGAGGACCACTATCCTGCATGTTTCCTTGTTTCCCTTTTCCAGCACACCTGATTCGGTTATTTGAATGACATCTTCAAATTCCAAGTAGGTATGTCTGCAGACGAGTAGGTGTTTCCAAAGAAAGGCGTTTTTCAACTGACGCGCCTGATTGGACGAACAAAAAAAAGGTGTTTCTTAAACACACCACCTGATTGGATGATTGTTGCTTAGRCGTTTTTTTTTATATCATTAGCTTACTTTTCTAGCTTTGGACTTTCATATTTATTTATTTAGTTTATGAACTTGCTGTTGTTACTAAGGTAATTAGGAGACTTGGGAATAATAACAGCCAGCAGATCATGTTAGCTGCCGTTATCACGTTTATATGAAAATGATGCCAGAGTTGGACCGACATCTTATTTCATTATTTCCACTCCTCTTTACAAAGAGCTCATTGCATTTCAAAATAAGAGCAACATCAGTCTGTAGTGCTTTTTGAGACATTCAGAAATAAGGAGAACTAAATGTTTGTTTTTAATGATACATTTTGATTTCATAAAAAAAAATCAAAATCAATGTTGGTTGCTAAAATTAATGCGAAAACAGTTAAAGTCATAAGTGAAAGAAAAACGAAAGAGAAGAATCAACATTTTCGAAAAGCAGAGTAAATACAACTAGCCAATCAGAGTTTACGCTTGAGAAACGCCTACTTTGAGTTTGCAGAGATCCCCTTTCTCTCAAATTCTATAGAAGCTTGCCAATCATCCATTCAATCAAATCAGGTGTGTTGGAGCAGAGAGACCTCTAAAACAGGCAGGACAGAGACCCTATTTTTGAGGATTTAGTTTCTTACAACACATTTTTGAACCAGTCCTTATGAGGTTTTAATGAGCACCTTTAATCTCACAATGAAACACTTCACTCCTTTTCTGTTCAACAGATTTAAACGTTGGGACCCTGCTGTCTTTATTTAGCTGCTAAGAGTCTCTGTTTTCCATCAAAGTGAGACGTCCATTTATCCACCACCGACTGATCACGACATTCTGCTGCTGGTCTTTACAGATGTCCAACCCCTGATTCTGACCAGGAACGAGGAGGATTATTCTGCRGTGGAGGAGAAAGGAGTGATGATTCACTGTAAAGTCTTCAGCTCTCCTCCTTCCACGATCACATGGTGAGGGTGTGCAGCTCCTCTCTGACTCAACACACCAGCAGAGAGCAGCAGATCTCAGCTGGTTCACTCACACTGGAACCCTGTTGCTGAAAGTGTTTTCACTAACTTGCTGATTCCTAATTGCTGTCACAGTACAGTTTGATTGGTTTAGACTAGAATAAAGTAATAAAAAAAACACACAATAAATTTGCTTAGGTGGTTTGGTTGTTTCTTTAATCACCTGAAATATAATTACAGATGATAATGTTTTTGCCTGTGTCTGAATGTGTACAAGTCTCTGTTACCAAAATATCTCACAAACCACAGAATAGATGAACATCTGGAACTGATTAAGGTCRTATTCAGACCTGATAATTTGCTCCACTTTAAACGAACCAGAGTTCGTTTCCAGTGTTGGTCCGGACCTTTTGTGCAGGTGTGAATACACTCATGCGAACTCTGGTGCGGATCAAACAACCGGACYGAGACCTGCTTTTCGAGGTGGTCTTGGTTCACTGCCAAACAAACTCTGGTGCGGTTYGCTTCAGTTTGCTTCTGGTGTGAATACAGACCAGACTCTAACCGAACCAACTGCATTAAACATGCGCCTTTTTGGACATCACAGGCCATCGTTGCTGAGCTAAATAAACTGAAAACATACCTGTTTCATCGTCTCCTGTTAGCAGCTCTACTGCCGGCATGTTGTGGGTCAGAACATGCAGAGCACCTCGTCTCCTTTGGGTCTCGGGACACATTTACTGACGCCGCTCCAAAATTAGAATATCATCACGGAACCACCATTAAATTAGCTGCTTCTGACATTTTAAATGCTATTGCAGTTGTACTATCAGCAAAAATGTGTGCATCAGAACCGCAGCATGCAGGACTTCCTTGTTTTCTTCTGGATCTGTAGCTCAGTCCCGCCCCCGTCCTTTTTTTGTCCAATGGGAGCAATGATCGTCAGCCTCGTGGCTTTGTTTACAAGTTATAGTTCATTTGCAAAAAAGCACAATGTGAATGCAAACCGCACCAAACGAAAAAAAAATAAAGTCCATTTTTGGTCCGGACCAAACAATTGGACCAAAGGACTTTCCTGGTCTGAATACACCCTTACTTTGTTGTGAACCGGATTAGAGATGGCTGCCAGAACCACCTGACGCAAAAATGGTCTTAGTCGTGACTGAGGCATTTAATTTGAAATTATTTATTCCAGGAGCAAGAACGACTCTGAACCTGTCGAGGGTCCCAGGTTCATGGTCCACAATAACGGCTCTCTGGAGTTCTACAGCGTGGACAAAGGCGACRCGGGACAGTACAAGTGTTTGGCTGAAAACACGGAGGGGCAGGCCGCCATCTACGCCGTGCTTTACGTGAAAGGTAGACTTTCACATTCAAGAAGTTTTAGAGCAGCTCCTTCCAGCATAACTAACATCTCGGTTCTGTGGAAGATCCCACCAGAATAGTGGTGGCCCCAACGGACCAGCAGATCGTAAGAGGCACCACCGCCCAGCTCGCCTGCCTGGCAGAGTACGACAAGTCCTTCAGCGACGACTTTGAGCTCCTGTGGGAAAGAGAYGGTGCAGAGATTGTTTTCAACTATACGGAGAATTCAGGGTAGAAACTGGATTTCTGTTGTTTTTTTTTTCTCTTCAAACATTGCAGTCTCAGCTAAACAGAAGTTTTATTTTCAGTCAGGACAGTCGATACTGAGTCTCCATATCTCTGTCAACAGATACTTTCTAGAGAACGGTACTCTTCACATTGACAATGTGAGCTACAGGGACCAGGGTGTGTACACCTGTGTGGCCAAAACTCCAGTGGACCGAGCCGCAGCCTCAGCCCTGCTCATGGTGTTAGGTGAGTAAACATTTGAACACGCTTTCTTCYTCAGGCCCGAGGATCAGAAAACCCAAAGCGATATCTCTGTGTAACACGCTGGCGAAGGGATCAAAATGTCAGAATACACAGAGCATAGCTGTGTTTGAGCAGCAGAGCGTCTGCAAACCAGCCCTCCAACACATTGTTGACATCAAAAAGACACAAGCAGCAGCCAATACGGTGATTCGGCTCGTTCCACATCCTCTGACTCCTGGGATGATTTGATTGAACATTTGTTCTCTTGGCCTTTTCTCACTGCAGAGATAGATGGGTGTGTGTGTGTGTGTGTGTGTGTGTGTGTGTGTGTGTAATTTTCTAAAGCCGCTCATGTTTTTCAGATGTCCCTGATGCACCTGAGAACTTGGTCCTGTCTGACCGGAAAAGCAAAAGCGTGAAACTGAAATGGACCCCCGGGGATGATCACAACAGCTCGATCACAGGTACAATCAAACATGCATGCATGTAGGTGGGAACACATACAGTGGCACTGCGCAATTATAGAAAACAACAACAATTATCATTATTTTGGTCAATGTTGGAATCACAGTGATTGAAAATAATTACTCATTATGTTTAGAAAAAGATTGCATTTATTCTACACAAAGTAAATTGGCTTGAATGTGAATTTTATCTTAATACCTTCCTGTTGAACTTTTCTTTAAAATAAATGACAAAGAACATTCAAATATAAACTTTAAAATAATATACTTAAATAAATAAAATCCATACATACAGTACATCTCCAATATATTGTAGGACTTTACAAATCCTGTTTTTCACCCAAAACTTGGTTTTAGTTTTTATACCAATGATTTTTGCTGTAAACATTTAGCACCTAAACTGCTGTCCATAAAAAAGTCACACCTGGATTTAACTAAGCAAATAGGTACAAGCCTTTTATTGGATAATTACAATTATCTTTCAGCTGGCAACAAGTTATTTAACCCAACTGGTGCAATGAGTTGCTTCTCATTTCTTAAACAACCATGTGGAAAGACACATCCTGTGGTCATGGAAAATATGTCATTCTGTTTGAGAAGGGTCAGATCATTGGCATCAAGCAGAGAAAACATCTAAGGAGATTGTAGAGACTACTAACACTGGGTTAAGAACTGTCCTACACATTAAAAACTGAAAGGATAGTGAGGACCCATCATCTTCGAGGATGCTCCCATCAGGCAGTGCTATGATGTGTGGCTGCTGCAGTTGGTCAGCTCTAGGAAGTTTATTGAAACAATGCAGTGAATATCTGCGTAATCAAAGATAATGGTGGTCCAATGAAATATTAGTGTGACCTTTTTTTATAGTCAGTCAGTGTATGTCCTAGACCTGAGTCACACTACAAAAAAATCMGGCTGATTTTTGCCCTTCCGACAATCTTAAGAAAGTCCAGATTATCGTGATGGCTCTAAAGATAATCATAGCAGATATTCCCACAGTGGGTGGTGAGTTAAGAGTGATCTAGTCGGCACGGAAGGACATCGGGACCGCTCCGACCTCAAATGGGGGATATTCAACATGTTTGATTTTTTGGCCCGATATCGCAGTGTGTGTAGTGTTCACCCGAGCTCTCAGCCTGTTGACTGAGACGTGTAGCCAATCAGAAAGCGAGGTGACGTAAACACGGAGGGGATTCCAAAATACAGAAGAAGAAAAAAACCTTCATGACTCAGCAGAAAGTCTGCTGGATGTTAAAAGTCCTATGGAATTGTTTTTCCTCTGGTAAAAATAGTCCACAAACGATCCACATTGTTTCTTCCTTGTCGCAAATATTTATTTACTCTGAACTCATGTCTCTCTGGAGGTCACCTGAGACTTTTCCTCGGACGTATGAATTCTCATGAGATTTCAGGAAGTCTCGCGTGTTTTAATATCTGACATCTGAATGAAATATAATTTCGTGTGTGGTGTGTTGTCTCTTGCCATGTGGCTGTACACCACACACTGTAGGACCAAACCTGGTAAATTCATGATTTTTTTTATCCTCAGGTGTGGGCTCTGTCAGTCTTTGAAAATCGGCCGACTGCTTTAGAATCTTGTAGTGTGACCCAGGCCTTATCAGGTGGATTAATACAATTTCAATTATCAATTGAGGAAATAATCTATTTTAACAAAAGTACTAGTACAAAGTGTGCTTCCATTCAGAAGATTTAATGATTTGATGAAGTGCCAAAAAAACTGAGTACATTTAAAAATACAATCAACTTCAGCTGCTTCAGCACAAAGTTACCAGACTTCACTTGAGATAAAATTATGTTTTGAAAATATTTCACCTAACTGGAGACTTTATCTGCCTCACTAGGTTCCTTCTTTTCAGTTTGAAGGTTTGAGTCATCGCATTTTTGATCCTTTCTACAGACAAAACTTATGTGAAAGTTTGCTCAATTAGGAGGGAAGACAATGTAGTGTCCAAGAGTGGGGGGCCTCTTCTCAGGAATGCACAGATGTGTTATGCCTGTCTTAGTTTCTAGCTTCAGAGCTCGGCACATATTACCATTTTAAGAAGAAGGTATACCGTGACAAAATTTATGGTGCATCTGGACTACACTATAAAGAGCCTTGTACGCCCCTGCTCTTGGCCTTCGTCTTCATCTTCTTACTTGGTGAATCATTTGGCATTGAAGGCCACAATTTGGTTTTTTGGCTGTAATCTCCTGGACTGCAAAAATAAAGATTCTTGCTCTTCAACCAGCCTGTTTTCAGAGTCCTCTCTTCATTGAGCAACAGCAGTTCCACGTCATCCAGAAGACGTGGTATTTTCACCTCAACAAGATGAGCGTCTGCTCTTTATGTGGATTATGATGTTAGCATATACTGTTTTTGTGACTGTTTGGAGCCAGAATCAAAATTACTAATTCAATTAACAGTGATTATTACATCAGTACAGTGCGCAGTGATTGATATCACTGTGATACATTTTAAAGCATCATGCTGCATGTACAATACATTCATTTGATACCATCTTGTACAATTTAAATTCATTATTGATTCATCCAAGCATGAATTAAGTTGTCCTCCTGAGGAACACGTAGGCTAGGGGCAAGGTTTGATGAGTGTTCTGCACAGCTGGTTGTTAGATAAACAATGGCAGCAGCAAGAGACCACTCTGATTGTCTTTATGCTCATCAACAGAGTTCATTATCGAATATGAGGAGAACAAGTGGGAGCCAGGAAACTGGAAGGAGCTTCTCCGAGTACCGGGGAACCACAACTCAGCTGTCCTCAAACTCCACGGCCACATCGACTATCGCTTTCGAGTGTGTGGYGTGAACGCTGTAGGGGCGGGGCTACCCAGCGAACCCACAGAGAGATACAAAACCCCGCCGACAGGTCTGAAATGTTTCCCCTCAATGCTTGGAATACAGGTTTTTTCCCCCATTAGGTCCTTTTGGCCACTGGAACAGCCGACACCGTGGCTCTGTGAACTTTAAAACACTTGAAACTGCCACATAATTGAATCGGCTCTTGTTGAAAWTCTGCTCTCTTGTGCGTCTCTTTCTCTGGAGATTTCTTCCACTAACAATGCTGACAAAATCTATACTCCTTCCTTTGTACAGCCCCAGACAAAAACCCTGAAAATATCAAAATCGAARGTCATTTGCCACATGAAATGGATATCAACTGGGAGGTAAGAACTTGAGTCTGCTCTTTTATTATCCTGTTACTTCTAATTCTGCTGCTTGGCCTACCTTTTGCATAGTGAATTATTCACTTCCTCTATGGTTTCTGGCCGTCATAGAATTTCTCTCAGAGGACAGAAATGGAAGTTTTATCAATGTTTCATTTGCAATTGATAATAATTTTAGAGAAAGAAATTGTCCTCTTCTGATATTTCAATCTGAGGATCAGATGTTAAGAAAAGCCCTTTTTCTCTAGGATCACTGTGAATAAGTTCTTATTGAAAGCAGCTTCTTTTCTCTGATTAGAAGGCTGTGAAAAGAATATCCTTCTTTTTAACGTTCCCAGCCATCCATTTGCCTTTATTGTAGAAAGATGAATGTCTCCTTCACTTATTATCTGGTTGCCCTGTCATGGTAATGTAGCCCTGATTCACAGATTCATGAACTCTCCTGCTGTTAATGATTTGCTTTTGTAGATAATGGTATCTTATTCTATTTCTCACGGTCTGACTTCTGTGAGGAGATGAATCTTTTCATTTATGATGATTTAGCAAGCCCTAAATCAAATTAAAGTGTTGCTGCTAGACCAGGTCGTCTGTTCTGTTGTTTTATTAGACACCAGGATGAAACACTGCCTCTGTTCTCAGCTCACTGAGTGTGATTATTATATTAGTTGAAATGTGATGAACTGTATCAATGACACTTTCTTTTTTCCTACTTTTGTTGTCTTTTTTCCTCCAAACTTTCAGCCCCTGTTACCCATAGAGCACAATGGTCCCGGCCTGGAGTACAAAGTGAGTTACAGACGTCAGGACGTGGAGGAAGAATGGACAGAGCACACAGTGAAGAGACACTCRTTTCTGGTCAAGAATACTCCCACCTTTGTGCCGTACGAGATCAAAATCCAAGCCAAGAACAACCAGGGMTGGGGTCCCGAGCCCAGGATAGTGACTGGCTACTCAGGAGAGGACTGTGAGTTATTATGTTTTTTTTTTTCTTCTTCTTCTTACTTTGTGCTATTTTAACAATAAGAAATGGCCAAGACTTTTAATATTTGTACATTTTTTGGACTTTTTACAAATTTAGCTTTCGGCTACTGTTTTGCTCATTTTACCTTTTAGCAAAGGTTTTGGTCATTTAAACTTTTGGCTACTGCTTTCCAATTTAGCTTTTAGCATCAGTTCATTAATTGTGGCTTTTAGCTACTGTTTTGCTCATTTTAGTCTTAATTAGTCTATATTGCTCATTTTATCTTTCAGCTACTACAGTGTATTTTGTTTATTTTAGCTTAACGTGAATATAGCAAATTGTATCTTTTAGCTACTGTTTTACTCATTTGGCTTTTAGCAAGGGTTTGACTAATCTTAGCTACATTTTTGCTGATTTTATTTTTTATTTTTTTTATTTAATAATTTCATTAAAAACAAACACTATACACAATAGAAGGAAAGATATAAATGAAATAAAGGGCAGCAGAGAGAAGGAAAATATCTTATATCTTTTCTCAAGAATAAATTAAAACAAAAGCAATTTACAAAAAACAAAAACATTAAAAACCTTGGTGAACAACAATTCATATAGATAGATACACCCAATTCCATTTCATATTTCTTTGACAAACCAACTTTTGTCATTTTCTTAAACATAACTATTGATCTGGCATTTTCACATCACTCTCCAGATTATTCCATAATCTTATTCATTGGATTGAAGTACACCGTTCCTTCAAACTGCTTCTAAATTTAGGTTTGACAAACATCTCTGTCCCATTGAGTTTATAACAACTTTCTCTCTTAACAAAATTCAATTGTTTAAAGGCAATATGGTTTTGTGAACCCTATACATAACCTGTAAAATATTATAATCAACCAATTCATAGAATTTTAATCATTTCAATTGATAAAATAATATATTTGATGGGTTCTTTTGTTCTTTAATCATTTATGTGAGCTTTCCATGTCAGCTTTTCCTCAATAATGACACCCAAAAACTTCACCTCACTTAGCTTCTGCTCTACTTGYTTTGACATCAACAATTTATTTAGCAAATCTTCCTTCAGTAAAGTCATTCATCTTTATGTTTAAAGTTTGCATGTGCAGACGTTTTATACAGCAGTGGCTCAAATGGCCACATGTTGTGAAAAAGACACTCAAGCTGCAACCAACCATTTCAGCCGACTTGGCCTTAATCTGAGTAGCATTTTATTGCGTTTCACACAGTTTGTTTCTGATGTCACCATAGCTGCACTGTGCTGTAAATGCTCTAATGAATCAACAGTATCCCATCTGCTCAGCACCAAATGGTAACCGTAGCTCTGTTTAAGTAAATAATCAAATAAATAACTCAGTTATTTGGAACAGAAGATTGGACCCTGAAACAAATCTGAAAGAACACAAAATTTAAAACAGTCAGTCYCATCTAGTTATCACAATTTGCCAACATTTATTACTGTTACACAAGATTCATTGTTTTAAATTTAGTCTCCTGCGTGAAGAGCTGCGCAGATGGTCTGGACTGCTTCTAATAGGAAAAAATACATCAATCAAAGCAGCTTTACAATAAAAGATTTTTATTATTATWATTGGATACAAGATAATTTACAAAGATGAAGGAAAAGATGGAAAAAAAAATACTGTTTTGAAATTCACTGAGACAAACTGTTTCTGTTTTTCACAATCAAAGTACGGATGATCACAAGCTTTCCGCCCAACTCCAGCTGCCAGTTAGAGCTATGTTTTATTTTATTTTTTTAGGTTATGGAGTATTTGTTTGTATATTTTGTTATTTTGGTTTGCTTTAAACTAAAGCTTTATAGTGAGGTTTTTGTTTTTTATCATAATGTGAGCATTTGATCTGGTAGAGTATGACYAACTCATAATTATAGAATCATTGCACCAGGAGCTGAACATCCTGTTGACAGCTCCAGCTTTAAGTGGCCCTTTCATATCCTTTSCTGTCATCACTAAAAACACTTTGTGCGACTTCAACAGTTTGAAGTTTAGTTGCTTTTTAATGATGTGATCTGAGCATGTTTCAGCTCAGCTGTAGTGTCTTTAGAAATCAGAAGTTTACTGTATGTCCTTTGTTTAGCTTTCTTCTGGACATGYCCCCGGGATGTCACCTCAGGTTACACCACTTTTTCAGTGTTTTTGTTTTACGTAACTGTGGCGTTTCAAAACCTAGCGTTTATCCTCCAAAAGATTTTTTTTATTGAAATTTAGATTTGTAGACTATTAGAACAGTTTTAATAAATGTTCTTGTAAAAACGTGACTGCAGTTATTGTCTGCCGCTGAACGTCAAAGGCGATAACTTTTTGCCCTTGTSTGTATGTGTTTGAGTGACTGTCTGTTAGCAAAATATCTCCTGAACCACCTGACAGATGTGTAGTGAAGCTCTTAGAAAGTAAACATTGGCTGTATGTTAAAGCTCATCAACATTTGGCCTGTGTCCAAAACAGTGAGCCGGGTCCTCCGAAGGTCAAATTTATCGACTGCTTGCGTCACAGCGCCGCGATGAAGGCTGTGCAAATCCGAAGATTCCTCTGATGCAGCCGACAAATGCGTCCTTCCTTTGCCCCGAATTGAAGAACTGGTTCTCGGCCCAGCATATCCCATAATGCATTGCGGCCTGGCCGGAGATTTTTTTAATGCTAGCAATGGCGGACGAAGCGAGAGAAAAGAATATGTTTTAAAGAAAAATATGGCGGTGTAAAAATWAAAAATTTTAAGGGGTTGTAATTTTAATATCATTGTACAGACGTGTTTTTAAATAAAATTTTTGTCAGAAACAAAAACGAACTTATATACTGAAATAAACATGCACCACGGTTCATTAGTTCTTCAAGTTAATTTCATTGTTTTGTGATTATTAATAGCGCTAACAAACTGATATTTTTCTAGTTTTGATCTAATTTTGCTTCTGTTTAGCTTCGTCGTGTTTGCTAGGCGACTGGACATACGCCGGGGTAAGGATGGGAGGCTAGACCGTCCAAATTCACAGACACTTTTTTTCCAGTCTTCCCGGTCTACCAAGGACCCGGCCCACCTGGCAGGCTGGGTCCTTCGGAGGACTCATCCTGCCATTTTGGACTCAGCCGTTCACGTTGTTCAGGTCTTTGCGGTCTGCCAAGGACCCAGCCCACCTCAACCGTAATCTTTTCAAAACAAGAGTAATCTTTTCATGTAATCCTTTCAAAACGGTCCTCCGAAGGACCTGGCCTCCCATTTTTGACAGAACCTTGGAGTCTACCCAATTCAAGATGGCCACCACAGTTCATCGACTTAAACTGACACTAAAATAACTTAGTTTCACAGCTGAGCTAATTTTTGTGTGGTAGTACACGAGAGCTCTTCCCAAAACATACTTTATACAAAACCACATCTCACAGTATTACATGAGAATACACTGACATTTATATAGCTGGATCAAAATAGCTTCCTTTGCTTTTATAGCATAACTTTAGTTGACAGTTTGTTTTAGTTTGAATCACTGGCATGAAAGGTGGTGGGTGATATGCATTCTTTAAAGGAATTCCCCATTAGTCCATTGTAGTTGTGTTCTGGTTTGGTTGATAATTACTGTGGTATTTTTTAGGAAACCCATTTTCAGAATCAGTCAAACATCTCTTACTGATCCCATTGTGTTTGTTTGTTCAGTTCCCATCGCTGCACCTGATGATGTAGCCGTGGAGGTGATGAACAGCTCAGTAGTCAAGGTTACCTGGACACGAGTGCACAAGGACAAGCTGCGTGGACATCTGGGAGGCTACAGGGTAATACCTCACGAAACTTAGCTTTGCTTTTAGACACAGTTTAAAAAGAATGGCCCCGACCTTGGTCCGAACGTTTGCTTTTCTCACCCCAGTCTGTCTTCTCTATTGACCACCTCATTGTTTTCCTGCTCACACTGTCAAAAAAAAAAAAAAAACAATTCTGCAACAACTCCTTCAGTGTTCCACCTTGAGAAAAAAAACACACATATATAAAGTAAAACCACAATGAGTAGAATGTGTGTTTGTGTTCAGATAAACTGGTGGCGCCTGCGTAGTCTGGTGGACTCGAAGAAAAGCCATGGAGACAAACACACGCTGACTTTCCCTGGGGATCGAAGCCACGCCACGGTGCCAGGACTGACGCCCTTCTCCGAGTACAGCCTCATTGTCATGACCTTCAACGGGCGGGGCAACAGCCCAGGCAGCCATCCCGTGAACTTCAAAACCCCAGAGGGAGGTAGGACGGTGGAAAAACAGCAGCAAGTGTATTGATTCACAACTACTGAAGGGAGAATCTAATAATAGCCAAGAAAAAGTGGGTTGCTGCTTAATGTGTGTGTTTCTTTCTTTGCCCCTACAGTCCCTGAGGAAAATCCAGTTTTCAGGGTCACAGACGTACAGAGGCACTCAGTCTCTTTGGCCTGGGCCCCTCCATTGGAGCCTAATGGGATCCTCACCGGGTATCTCCTCGAGTACCAGCTCAGTACGTATCCTTGTGCTTTGTATTAATTTTTAATTATTTTAGAAAAAAGTACTGAAGAAGCCGACAAACTGCGTCCACGTGGCAGGAGCTTCTTATTATGTGCTGCAGTGTAGAGTCTACAATAGAGACACGCTCAAATCTCTGCTATGTTCAGGAAAAAAAAAAGAAGGTGTATCTTTGGCCTGCTGGGTATTGTCCGTGTCGTGATCCTCGACACAGAAAGAAAAATCATTGTGCTGCTCTAATAAGTCTGGTGTCAGGGTGTGAGGAGAGAAAATGAGTCAGAGTGAGCATATCAGCTTGCGTGTCACAATCATGTGCAGTGCTGGCTCAGGCCACTTTGTCACAGTCTGCTAAGGTCCGGTTTTATTGACCCAATTACGTCGGCCGTGGATATCTTCAGTGTAGCTTACAGCTCCTGGGGATACTCCTCCTACACACGCACACTCTATGCTGATCTAAGACAAAAGTCGTAACAAAGATAACAACTAACGTTAATAGTGTCTCGGTGCAATTTCTTCCAGCTAATTGAGTTTGATCTGGTCACCGCACAGGAGGGCCGAGCATCAGGCAGTGTTTCGGTGGAATACTTTTTTGGTGGGGCATAGCACTTAAGCTGTTGGGCTTTTTGAAGTGTGACTTTTTTTTAAGACTTTTTGCTGGAASTCATGTGTAAAATGTTGAAGATAAAGTAGCCAGCTGTTAGTAAATCATCAGCGACACAAGTGAAGTCCCAAGCTACAGCACAGCTGTTCGCAGCAGCCTTGCCTGTCTTCACATGAGCCTTCGATAGCGTCACGTCTATTGAAGTTGTTAGATCTGGTGTGACATATTTATATTTTATTCTGGTTATTTGCATCTTGCGGGTTTCTGCAGATTAATCAGAGCACAATATGAACATTTAAGACCACCTTGGTGTCTTTTATACTGCTCTGAACATCGATATTGCTCCAAGTGGGGGTTGAAAGTGACCTTGGCATCGTTTCATTCTGTGTTGCAAAATGTTGGCTTGTTGTATGCTACATGAGGCCAGCATTACTTGGCGCACTAGGCTGAAGAATATTTGGAACTGCTGTTATTTGTAGTGAGTGGAGGAGCCAAAGTCTGCTGCTTTCAGCCAGTTCACTCTATAAGATCGTGAGCACAAGCTGTCGGGCCTAAAGTGTTTCTGAAAAACTGAGAACATAATGCCTTGATGTGATGGAAACATCCCGTTTGTGATTTTCTGTCTGTCTCTTTATGTTGACTTGTCTTGTCAAGACAGAGAACCTCTAGTTACTTCTAATGCTAACACCTTATACTAGATACTGCAYAGAGTTACGGCTGCTCAATATATGGAAAATTTATCGTCATTGCGATAACAGACTGTGCATTAGGCAAATCGCAAAAAACTGCATAAACTGCAATAAATGGTTGGCATTTATGAGTTTTGTCACTCAGACAGAAGCTTGAAGTATTTCACCAATCAAATGGAACCCTTCATGTATTTGGCCAATTGGATGGGCTGCTTCATATTTTTTTAAAAATTCAAGCTGATATGAAAATGTTTTTTTTTGGTCTAAACCCAGAGCAGAAAGGGGGGGGGGGGCATTGGTGGGTCTGATGAATAGCCCTTCATCAGAGCTAAACAACAACAAAAAATCTGACGAAACTCCTATGTTGAATAGTTTTCGAGTTACAAGCGTTTTTGTAAGTCCAGACACCCCGTTTTCAGATGGAGCCCCCTCTTCAAATATGGGGTCTACTGTAAAACCGTTGGTTGACTCAGTGTAGGTCGGACACATCTACATTCCTACCAAGTTTCATGTTGATCGGTGCAGCCTTTCTGTGCTACAGTTGACCAAAATAAATAAATAAATAAATAAATAAATAAATAAAATAAATAAATAAACAGTATGAGAGTCATGTGGGTGTTATGATGATCTTCAGCTGTATAACTGCAGGTTATTGATCATACATACATTTTTCAACTTTTCAGTTACAAGTCGTAAAACTTGTAATTACGATATTACTCTAGAACATTGCAATGACAAAAKATGCTGCAAAAACCCCACACGTTCTGTCATTACAATGTTCACAACTCTCATTTTTCCTGATAAGGAGGGGAATGGGAGGGAGTGAACGAGACACAGAACAATTCATTCTTGTCAGTGTTTCTGTTTTTTTTTCCACAAGAAAAAAATAACGTGCCTCTTTCACAGCAAAGGTCACCTCAACACCTGCTGTTTTTGTTTTTGCTACAAATATAAATGCCACTTCCCTACCGACTGACCTGTTTTACGCAGTGAAAAATGAGATCCCGTCATGGCAGAGACAAAAGTCAAACTTGAACAACACAGATACTTTAGTTGTAAACTCGCAGGAGGCAACCTTCTTATTTAGCTGAATGATAATTGCTGCTTTTCATGTCTTACAACAACACAAAAGTTAAAGATGCACCTTTTTATCTGAAGCCTACAAAAGAAACTGTTCAGACTAAAATTGAAATGACTTGTTACTTCTAATTAGAAGGACTGAACTGAGCTTTATTGTTCAGTAGTTCCGTACAAAAATGTTCTTACTATATGTTTGTTTTGGTCATGGAAAATAGAAAACTAAGATTGAAAAGATGCTGATGATTTTCTGCTGATCAAACGGGGAGGAAAGGATTAAACAGGTTCCTTTTTGTACTTCTAACTTCAGTCAATGACACAGAAGAGGTGGGGCCCCTGCAGACTGTCGACATCAGCAAACCTGACACCACTGCGTGGGTCCTGCATGACCTGGAGCCTCTGAGCAAGTACAAGTTGTACCTGCGCTCCTGCACCACGATGGGCTGCGGGCCTCTTGTCACCGAGGAGTTCACCACCACCCTGGAAACAAGTGAGTGGCGGCTGGATCCAGAACACCAGTAAACCYGTATATCAGCTTAGATTTGTGAATACCAGAGAGCAACAGTTTCAGCATCACAAAAATGGCTTTGAGCTACTAGGGTCTGATAAAATCACAATCATAGGCTTTTCATCTCTCCATGTGCATAGGTTTTGTGGATAAACAGTGTCATTTGGCTTTCAGTGGAGGTTTTTGTCACTGCCATCAGTGAACAGAGTGCTTATTGATTGCACAGAGCATGAGAACCACAAAACCATCAGCTAAGAGAGAGCATGGCTTTGAGCACAAAGGAAAGATGCTGATACTAAAAGGGAGTAATCACAGAAGAGTTACTGTGTTAGACCTCATAACGAGCCAAACTGTAGGATGTAATCTTTTTAAATTTTAGCTGACTCACCACAACAACCTGGTTTCACTGGAATGTCTGTAAATAGATTGAAGGGGCTCATAAGGACGGCATAAATACCTGCGCTGTTTTTAATAAAAAGTCGCTGCCAGGAATTTTTTGGGTACATGGGCTCATTATGCAGAGATTACTCAGTGTTTACTGAATGAATCCTTGTAATCACAGAAAAAATATGTAATTAGCTTTCGGCAGTAGTTTATATTTAAGCTGAAAAGCTGGTGAAAAGGGCTGCAGGGAGAACAACTCACTTTTTTTTTGTAATTGCATGTAATTTAGTTGAGCTGCTCCCATGATGCAGTATTAGAGCCACTAAGAAACACACTGAGAAGGAAGAGTGTTTGTTTGTTTACCMGTCTTAACATTAATGCTGTATTGTCAAGCTGAAAACTGAAAACGTTTAAATGCTGTTTGCAGTAAAAAGTCACATTGTTGAGTTAAAAATTGTCTTTTCTCTTTCACCAGAGGAAATGAACCTCACTGTGCTCCTGAACCCAAATGTATTTTTTATTATTAATATGTCTCAGGGTTATGGCTTATGGTTGCTCTTTTATGAGTTAACTACAAAATAACATGCAGAGTTTTAGTTGAACGAATCTGAGGTTCAGTTTACTTCTCCTCCTAAAGCAGAACTCATAGAATTTCTTTGGATTTTTCACCTCAGACTATCTTAACATTTGGAGCTTATCAAGATACAGTATCTTACAAATTGTGTTCTTCAATAAAACCAATATGCCTGCCCAGATCACCTGACGTTTGAGTTTCAAACACCTAAATTGTAGAGTGCAGAGTATTAAACTGTACATTAAACTGGTTTTAAAAAATTGTTATTTTGGTAGGGATGCACCGATATGAAATATTCTGCCAATATTAATATTGTYGTTATGGCCGATAAAGGTATTTCCTAAGGATGTCCGATAACATCGGCCTGCAGATATTATCGGTCCGATATTAGCATAAAAATGTAAAATCTCTACATAACTATCGGTTTTTCTTTTGATAACAAAGGCTCGATAAATTTACGCTTGGATTTGACCAAAATGTGTTCATAAAAGCTTGTGGTCCAGAGACGTTCACCGACGCACGATTGATGACATCATCAAACGGGATTATCTCATGGAGAGCATGATCCAAACTATTGTTTGAGACAAAGTGTTAAAAATAAATATGGCACTTTTTCCATAACTTAAGTGAAATGGTTTTTAATTTTGTACAGACAATGTTTCTCTTTGGAATGCATCTAGWAGAGTATTACAGTAAAAGCAGGCAGAATGTCCCTGACATGATATGTGATGTCACCTTAATATTGGTTTGTAATATCGGTTAATATCGGAATCGGAAATCAAGTGTTGAATATTGGTATATCGAATATAGGCATAAAGTCAATATCGAGCATTTCTAATGTTTACAGATATTACAAAATTCACAAATTATTTATATACACACAAACACACTTGTGTCTTTTTTTGATACCATAATTTAAAAACAACCTGACCGATGACATGGCTCTTTACTTCAGTTATTCCTGGCTGTGCAGCGTCACTATGATGATCAAAGAGAGACCACTCGACCAACCATCTCCCCTCCCAAAACAGAAACACAAAGCTAAAAAGTGGGAAATCAATATCGGACATTAATATCGGCCCAGTTGTACTTATCGGACCGATACAGATGTTAATGCAGATATATTGTGCATCCCTATTATTTTGTAGTTAACGCCGCACACACAACACTCGGATATAATAATAAGAAATGTAGTAYAACCAGGAACACAGTGGGGTTCACCTCCAGTTTAATGTTGATAAACATTTCGGTCTGTGCATAAATCCATCAGTAAATGACTGGATCAGTTACATCACAGCTTGACAGATGAGCAAACTTACAAATTAAAAACAAATTAAAAACTACTGATAACCATTTGAAAGAGCATCACTTCAAAAAATGACCAAACTATGCATTTAACAATCCAACTGCAAAACCAAAGTAAAAAAAATAAAATAAAATAAAATTCCAGCTTGTTCTATTTATTTATTTTCCGGAGTGGTCCTAACACTGAGTTGTATTTCCATGTGTGCTGGAGAGAAATGAAACATCGGTGTATGAAAGCTGCGAGGAGCTTTCTGCCTTCAGTTTGTGTGCAGAGAGCATGTCAGTTTTATTTCTCCTAACAGTCCTCTTCCTGCGCTGTCATTCATCACTGAGTTGTACTTTTTGACTTTAGCTGTTCGTGTCATAAAGCTGTCTGTGATTGTGCACGTGTGTTTATCCATGCAACACTTTTTCTTTCTGCCTTATTTTTTCCTTTCATTGTTTTTCTGCAGCTTCTTCTCTGGCTCCCACTGTTGGTCTCAGTATGTAGATTATTCTTTAAGCAGAAAAAGCCATGTCACACCAACACGTGTTTTAAYGTGGTGCACTTTGTTGGTATGACATGCTCTGTGTTTTTGGATTGCTTTAGATAAAACRTGCATGTTTTAGATTTATCAGTGTGGACAGCTGTGCATGCTATAGCCCTGAGTGTCAAACAACTGGACACGTTTTATTTGTGCCTCCCAAATTACAGCTCCTCAGCTGATAATTAACCCCATCCACTGTTTGCTCTCGCCATCAGCAGAGAGCACTCGGTGCCTCCTTTCATTAAGGAAGTGTCAACTTCTTCACAGTAAAAGTTTGGATTCCTCTCTAATAGCATTGGTAATAAGTAAGCTCATTATAAATTCAAATTAATCTTGGCTCATTAGTGCCTGTAAACGAATGTTGACTTTTATTCAAGCAACAGCAGATGCAAAGCTGCACGTATTCTTTAAGAACCAAACAGGGAGGATCAGTAGATATTTAAAGGGATCCCCGATTAGCTGTAACATTAAACTTTATTTGATATACATTTATTTTAACTGTAAAATAA
>NW_013952882.1:265211-271364 GCF_001266775.1 Austrofundulus limnaeus
ACCTACAACGTTATTTTGACGTCCCGGTACTGGATCAAACAAAGTTATCTGTTTTGCAACTTTGTCAAGATTCCAGTCGGTGCGAGCTCAGTAATGATAACGAACTTAATACATTAGCGTGTGACCGAGCCACTCCTCAAACAACAACAAACACATGTTCGTCTGTAATGGCTGCCGTCTACCAGTGTTCTGAAAAAATTTATATCCCTGAAAAAAACATTTCCCCACCAGAGGGGRCGCTCACAAGTAGGAAGTAATCTGCTTTTCCAACACAAGATGGTCCAAATCTCATGTGATGTCTCTAACTTTTGTGTTGGCGCATCCTGGTGGACTATGTATAAAATGCCAGAATTCATGCGAAGCTGCTACAGCTGATATACTGTATATTTGTTGTCAAAATACCTTTTAGTAAATATGTTGTTAAAATAAAATGAACAGTCCAATGATCATTTTACTGATATGTATAAAGACTGCAAAGGCTGAAAAATCTCGAAGTCTGTATGAAATTGGAGGTAGTTTGAGGATTTAATTTTTTATGCTTTTTAAGCTCAAAAAGGTGGGGGGGTCATATTATACATGAGATTGTATTATACATGAATAAATACGGTAAATGCATTCTAAAACCATTTTTGTTTTTCAGGTTTTTATACAGCAAATGGGTGAAATCAAATGTAACAGCTGCTTGTTTACTGTTAGCAGGGATTTAATATCTTTGGTGTACAACAGGGAAATCAGGATCTATATCCCCCTCCAGCATAGTGGCTGCAGAGAGCCGTGGCTTGAGCGGGACAAATATGTCTAATTGTAAGTGATTGATTTGTTGGGCCCTGGCCCCGCCTGTACACAACAGTGCATCGACCCGACAGTCACCTGAGATTTCCATGTACTCTTCAAAAGGGTAAACAGCAACACAGCTCTGGGTAAAGAAGTTGTCCACGACCATCTTAGGTGGCAGGAAGTGGGGAGGGGAGACATCCTTCCGTTTTGCATTGATGTGAGCTCATACTGGGAGGGTGATATTTCCAGAATGAAAGGATAAGTGAATAAGTGGAAGGTAATGAAGGCTCTTATATCAGAATATTTCCCAGCTCTTATTTTTTTCTTTTTACCAAAGCTTTCTGACTTTGAAGGGGCGTCTTCTAGGGCACCTGCTCCCTGCTGGTTGAGCAGCTGCTCTGTGCAGCGTTTAATAGCAGGCGGAGGAAACGTAGTGACAAATCGCAGCAGCCAGCACGGGGGATATTTTTAGTTCAGTCTATACCAGTCGAAATCTTCACACTGCTCCGGTGACATGAATTATCATAGTCACCCACTAATCCATCAACATTAGCGTGGGAGTGGCAGTGGCAGTAGTTGGAGTGGACAGCCCAGACGCAGGTGTATTTGTGAGGCAGATTATCACCTGAGCAAACAGCGAGCCTGAGCTGGAGACAGAGTGGAAGATTTGCATGTTTTGTTTTTAGTTCCACGCTGAAAACAAGCAAACCGTGCTTCAGTGACCGGCTCAGAAACCTGCTGTAAAAACACGTTTTCCATGCTAATCATCCACATCACTCACGACAGAATCAAATTTCATTTTGTCAGAGAATTAAAGGGATAGATCATTTAATTTGTAGTCAGAAGAAGGTTAAATAGAACATCAACCCTTCCTGAAAATGTGATTAATGAAGCCCACTGATTACTGCATAGCTGTGGAAAAACAATTGTGGGGGGAAAAAACTTTATAGAGTGGAGATAAAACCATTGATACCACTGAGGACACTGATCTACCCTGTTTATCAATGATTTCTTTTTAGTTTTTTTTATTGGTATCAAATACTGGCTTGAATAAAACTGAACTGAGAAATTCTTCAATAATTCACAAAGTTAAGATACATCATTATGTCTTGTTGTCTACTATAAACAATAAGGGAAAAAAGTCAATTTAAATAAAAAAGAGAAGAACGTGCAAACTTCAGAGCTTCAGTAAATGTTGAGATACAGATAAATAATATATCATGTATTACAGTTTTTAATGCACTGATTGTGTTACAATCATTAACACAGAATAAATCCAGTGTTTCTTTTTCTTTCTTTTTTTTGTGGAAGTTGAGCAACTGCTAAAAAGTGTTACAGAGCTTTGGGGAAAAAAACTGCACACATGGATTGGTTTGTTGCATTTGTGTCTAGCATTGACTGAATTAATGAAGTCATACATAATAATGGAGGTACGGAAATGATTTTGGAAGGTTGTAAATACCATGCTGGCAAAGATTCCCAGACATCCAGGTTGTGATCAATCAAAATAAATGTCTAAAAAGTTTGGAACTCCACATAACTCCGGGTACTTTGAATTGAGAAAGCCTCCTGGATGGGAAGCAAAATGTATTCAGCTTTAGATTAAAAATCCAGTTGTCTTTTTTTTTTCAATGTTTAACATGGTAAATGCTCATTATTCAAATGCTTTAAACTTTACTAAAAGAAATAGGTTTGATGTTAAATTGAAGAGGTAGTAAGTAGTAAATATGGTTTAGAGTTACTTGATCTCTGTCAAGAAATGCAAAACCACACAACATAATGATAATATTCAAGTTATTAATGGGACAGGTATAGGAGTTATTRACATCTATAGGATAATGATCGTGTCATGTATTCACATTTATTTGATATAATTATTTTATGCAGTTTAAACTCTTATTCATGTAAAATTGATTCATGTGGTTTAAAGTCTAACATGTGCAAATTGTTGCACAAATGTTTATTAGTTGAACGTGAAGGGCTTGTTTTTTCCATTGCAGGGACGATGAACAGAAACTCACAGGCAGCAGTTCACAGCCCCGGCACAGATTAACTCTTTAACAGTAACATGCTCAGGATTACACCATCTGTTGTAAACAAGCAACACGCTCCCTTGTTGTGTGCTCGCTCTGCAGCCTCGGTCTGCTTGTGTGGTCCGATGTTTAAAAGGTGTTAGGGTCTTAGCACTTTGTTACTTGACTTACTTCCTGCACAGGAGTTCTCCACTGACAGAAAACCATCTAGTTCAGGGGTGTGCAACTCATTTCCACTGAGGGCCACATGAGCATTATGGTGGCCCTTCAAAAGGCCAGTTGTAATCAACTTTGACGTTTCATGTTTTAACTTCGACTAAACATGAAACCTTCTTCATCTCATTGTTACAGCTGAGCACCACTAACAAGCACCGGAGCTCTACATGGTGTTTCGTGCACAGAAAGTGTTCTCTTATAAACACTTAAGCAGCAGGGAAATTGAGATTTTACACAGTGAATTTTGCCACTTTCTGGCTATTTTTGAACCCTGTGTAGCTCCACTTAGTGGTGGGACTCTATAGTTTCACAGGGAAGATAATTAGCATTCATTATGGGAGATGTTGTTTGTGGTTAATGCTGGCTTTATTCGGAATCAGAATCAATTTATCTGTCATTGTACAGAGCACAACGAAATTCATTTCAGTACAATCCATCCAAGAAAGACCAAACAAAACAAAACATACTTGAGGGACAGGTGCCTGAGGCTGCAGCCATAGAAAGGTGCTGCCCTTTCATTAAAGAAAAACAAGAAATGGCAAACATGAGGGGAAGAGGAGGGATAAAAAAACATATACTGCAGCCTACATTTATTTTAAGACATTTTTGAAAGCCTGGTGGGCCACTTAAAATGCAGTGGTGGGCCACATTTGGCCTGCAGGCCTTGAGTTTCACACGTGATGTAGGTGCCTAACAATATTTAAAATCTGATTCATATCTACCTAACTTTATTTTAAAAAGTATATTCCAGTAGATAAAATGATAAATGTGAGAGTGGCTCCCAAACTGAGTACAAAGTGGGTTGAGGTGGGCACGATGTGGATGAAGGGGGCCAGTGATATAATGCGCACCACCTGGAAAACAATTTTATAAGCCTTTCGCACACAAATAAGTTTCAATTTTTATAAACTGACAGCTCAAATCCAGCAAAAACTTACAAACACCAAGAATGTAGTGACTGCAGCTTTGAGTAGCTGTCTAGTGTCTAATAGGTGCAGGCCAGTGAGGGACTCCTTCTCCATGTCAACAATTCTCATGTTTCATACTGTAAAGATAAACTAACAGGCCTTTCTGTCAAAGATCACTAAAACCTTGCTAAACGAAGGGAACTCTACACTTTAAAAAGCAACAAGCAGCATCTCACTGCACTGAACCATCATCAACGCTCCAATACAGCTTCCATTTGCTTTAACCTTTCCTAACCTCACTCCACCGCTCTCTCCTTCTCTCCATCCTGTCTCATTACTCCGTCAGCCCCGGCTCTGGTGAATGTCAGCTCAGCTGTTAGCAGCAGCTCTGCAAATATCAGCTGGATATCTGGAGGAGCGAACACCGAGTTTTACATAGCGTATATGAACAAACGTAAGCTCCTCTGACCTCTTTCCTTTCCTCTAGTCTCAGAGTAGAACTGAGTCGTGTGTGAATCCTCTAGCATCTTGTGATTCTTTGAGAGTTCCCTCTGTTCTGCTTTGGTGTGCTTTCCGGAGCGCTGACACATTCCTGATCGTTCCACCCCTCTGCGCAGGTGAGGGTCACTGGAAGATAACAGAGGCCCTAAACACSTCTTTGACCTCCTACATCATCGGCGGGCTCCAGCCTGAGACAGAGTACATTGTGCGGCTCATTCCTAACAGCTGGGTTGATGATTCTAGTATATTTGAAGATGTTATAACGACCCAGTCTGCAGGTGAGGAGGGACACAGAGGAAAATTTAAAAAAAGGAACAGCAAAGTAGATCCTAATTGACCCCCCTTTTGTAAAGAATACAGTGGGGTGCGAAAGTTTGGGCAGCCTTGTTAATTTTCCTGATTTACCTTTTATAAATCATTGATTGTTTGCATAAAATAAATCAGTTAAATATATCATATAGGGGACAAACACAGTGATATTTGAGAAGTGAAATGAAGTTGATATGATTTACAGAAAGTGTGCAATAATTGGTTAAACAAAATTAGACAGGTGCATAAATTTGGGCACCATAAAAACTCTTGACTCAATATTTAGCAGATCCTCCTTTCACAGAAATAACAGCCTCTAAACACTTCCTATAGCTTCTAATGAGAGTCTGGATTGTGGCTGAAGGTATTTTAGACCATTCTTCTTTACAAAACATCTCTAGTTCATTCAGGTTTGATGGTTTCTGAGCATGGACAGCTCTCTTTAAGTGACACCACAGATTTTCAATAATATTCAGGTCTGAGGACTGAGAAGGCCATTCCAGAACGCTGTACTTGTTCCTCTGCATGAATGCATTAGTAGATGTTGAGCAGTGTTCAGGGTCATTGTCTTGTTGGAAGATGCAGCCCCGGCTTCAGCAGCTTCAGCTTTGTCACTGATTCCTGGACATTGGTCTCCAGAATCTGCTGATATTGGTTGGAAKYYATGCGTCCCTCAACTTTAACAAGATTCCCAGTCCCTGTACTGGTCACACAGCCCCACAGCATGATGGAACCACCCCCACATTTTACTGTAGGTAGCAGGTGTTTTTCTTGGAGTGSTGTGTTCTTTTTCCTGCATGCATAACGGCCCTTGTTCTGCCCAAATAACTATTTTAGTTTCATCAGTCCACAGTACCTTATTTCAAAATAAAGCTGGCTTGTCTAAATGTGCTTTAGCATACGTCAAGCAGCTCTGTTTGTGATGTGGGCGGAGAAAAGTCTTCCTCTGCATCACTCTCCCATACAGCATCTCCTTGTGTAAAGTGTGCTGAATAGTTGAACGATGCACAGTGACTCCATCAGCAGCAAGATGATGTTGTAGGTCTTTGGTGCTGGTCTGTGGGTTCCACTGATTTAAAACATTGGGCCTCATGCAAGAATCGTTCGTACGCACAGATTTGTTCTTAAGTTGTGCGTACGAGTGATTTAGGAAAATTTGTGGCATTCACCAATGTTTTCGTATTCCAAGATTTTTTTCAGATACGAACAAAATTCATGAGTGGTCCAGACCTGTCTTATATTTTACGAGCAGTCAGTCTGCTGTTTTCCAGACAGGTTTTTCTTCACTAATAACTTTATATTTCATTAGTCTGAAGATATTTTGAGTTGAAAATAAATCAAACTCCATAATTATGTTGACAATAGGCTATTCTGCTTGAATTAGAGTTATAATTTTAAATGTAATAATT
>NW_013952882.1:272069-279129 GCF_001266775.1 Austrofundulus limnaeus
GTTTTGAGACTCCCATGCTGCGACTCTTCAAAGAAGATGCAAAGAGGAGAAAAACTATTGCCCCCTTAAATACCCTTTCTCATAATTGGAGTCACCTGTGTATGGAGGTCAAGGGTCACTGAACTTAACAAACCAAATTTGAGTTCCTGTAATTAGTTCTAAATGTTTTGAAATCAATAAATGACAACGGTGCCCAAATTTATGCACCTGCCTAATTGTGTTTAACCAGTTATTGCACACTTTCTGTAAATCATATCAACTTCATTTCACTTCTCAAATATCATTGTGTTTGTCCCCTATATGATATATTTTACTGATTTTTTTATCCAAACAATCAATGATTTTTAAAGGTAAATCAGGAAAATTAACAAGGCTGCCCAAACTTTTGCACCCCCACTGTACAGCTGCTCCCACAGTGTCCTTGAGCTGAGACTCGAACCAGGCCGTGTGGTCCTGTACGGTGTCACTGGAATCTAATTTGGCTCACTAAGAAGAATTACATTTGTTCAGCGTTCCTCACTTGATTAATTAGACAAGCAGGATTAGCTGTTTAATATTAATATTGGAGCGTTTCCATCAGCAGCGACAGCAGCTCCCCGCCACCTTCTGCCTGCGCATCAGATAAGCGTTTGTCGATGTAAACATTCAATCAAGTCTCCTGATGAAAAGGCCAAGGCGAGTCAAGGTCACAGAGTTTCTGCTCTCCCCAGGTCTGCCCAGCATCCACGACGGAATATCCACCCAGGGCTGGTTTATCGGCCTGATGTGTGCCATCGCTCTTCTCACCCTCATTGTCTTGATCGCCTGCTTTGTCAACAGAAATAAAGGAGGGAAATATTCTGGTAGGTACTCACAAACACACACATCATCAGCTTGTTTGAATACTAATTGCCAACTAAAGCATCATTTTAATTCAGTTCTGTTGTTAATGTGAAAGAGAAGATCAGCTATTCCAAAAGCTATTATCAGAGTATGTAAGGCTTGTTTTTTTTTTTTTTCCCTGGGACCACAAAGCTGTTTTAAATCAAATTTTGACAAAAAGGAAGCAGCTGTGTTGCTTGGAAAATTAGCATTTCTGCTGGATATTCTACATTTGGATTTTGAACGTTGGGAAGGACTTTTTTTTTTTTTTACAGTTGAAGCAAAGTGCAGGCCACAGCAAGACAAAAAAAAAATGCAAATCCTGCACGAGGTGGCTCTAAAAAGGAATGATGACATAAGCTCTGTGGTATCTCAGTGTTTGTTGTTCCTCGTATAGTGGAAGGGAGAGTCCTTATCGGCTTTATTATTCACAGCTAATGGCCATCAGGTTGTCGTCGCTTCACTAGTCAGCAGGAAAAAAACGAGCGAGACACAGCTTTGTGTGTCCTCATTAAGCACTCATTATCAGTTCCAACAACCTTTTCTGTCTGTTCTTTTAGGCCCCGTCTGCACAGAAACGTTTTTTTTCTGCGAATATTTAAAAGTTTTATTTATTTAGTTATTTATTTATTTATTTTATTTTATTTTATTTTATTTTATTGCTTCAGCCATCTGTCCACACAGAAACAAGGAGTCCTTGAACAGTACTTTTTAAAACTGGGTTCCAAAATGAAAACATTTTTGGAATTCCACCCATGTAATTTTGTGTGGCGGCACAGTGGATCCGTGGATAGAGCTGATGCCTCTCAGTAAGAAGATCACCAGATCAAATCCCAGCCCGGGGACCTTTCTGGGTAGAGTTTGCATGTTCTCGCCATGCATGCATGGGTTTTCTCCAGGTACTCCGGCTTCCTCCMACAAACCAAAAATATGACTRTTAGATTAATTGGTAACTCTAAATTGTTCCTAGATGTGACAGACTGAATGGTTGGTTGTCTCTATGTGAGGCCTGTATTATTCTGTCTCGCTTTAATAAGCAGACAAAACTGAGAGAAGAGCAGCAAGGCCCTACATAGAGTGAAGCAAAAAGCTCCTATTATTTACACCAAGTAATCTAAGGCCAGCAAGGTATTTATTTTTTTACTGAACTGTCAACAACCAGTGGGGTGGTCTCACAGAAGGTAGAGATGGCAAGCACATCAAAACTTTGGTATCCAGTGTGAAAACAACTAGATAACTAGACACRGGTTTTTACGATGTAAAAACAAGTGTGCATTGCCATGTAGCATGTCATTGCAGCATGGCTTTGCCTGCAGCATTGGACTTGCAGAATGAAYTTTGACCAAGTTCAAATGTGTTTTCTAAACCAGCTTGTGCCTCTCATGTCAGCAGGTGTTTGTAATTAAGGTAATTGAGTGAAAATATGAAGTTTGAAGAGATTTTTTGTTAAAGTTGCTTTWGCTGGGTTTTGAAACCTGATCTCCTGCATGAAAGCCCATTGCAAAGACCATTAGACTGTTGGAGCTGTGGCAGGGTGTGGTGCCAGGGGTTGGTTTGTATGTGTGCAGAAAGAGGCCACATTGCCAATGCAATTATTGACACTAAACTGCATAGTATTACAACAATAGAGCAATATTAAGATAATGGTATAGTAAAACATCAAAATACAATCATATTAGTATTGTAAACACTGAACTATTGAGATTAAATATAAAAAAACTATGGTGCATTACCAAGTTGAGTACAGCTGGGGGCAGTATTGGACCATTACAAGGCCCCATTGACTTCCATTTTATGAATTTAGAATAAAGTTTCAACATTAATATTTCAAAACTACAAGTTGTACAGGTACCAAAAGGCATAGAAATCATTTGGCACAGGACCTTTACAGATAGAAATTACAATGGCAGCTGTAGGACAAAGTATGCWGGAGCATTGGACTTTCAGAATGAACTTTGACCAAGTTCAAATGTGTTTTCTATACCAGCTTGTGCTTGTCACATAAGCAGGTGTTTGTAATTAAGGTAATTGTGTGACATTATGAAGTTTGAAGAGATTTTTGTTAAAGTTGCAGTAGCTGGATTTGAACCCTGATCTCCCACATGAGAGCCCACAGTGCTCATCATGAGACTATAGGAGATGTGGCAGAGCACAATCCCAGGGATTGGATTGTATGTTTACAGAAAATGTCACCTTGCCAATGCAATTATTGACACACAGTAAGTGCAATATAGTAAAGCAATAGGACAACATAAAGACAGTATTACAGTAAAACATCAAAATACAATCATTAATATTGTAATCACTGAACTACTGAGTTTAAATATTATGAAACTATGGTGCAGTACCATATTGTGTAGATGCAGCAGGGGGCAGTATTGGACCAATACAAGGCTCCATTGACTGCCATTATAATTTATTAAACATTAATATTTCAAAAACTATAAGTTTTACAGGCACCAAAAGGCATAGCCATCATTTGGCACAGGGGCTTTACAGATATAAATTACAATGGCAGCTCTAGGACAAAGTATGCAGGAGGAGAAGCATGGCAAAGTTGAGATGACTTGGATGGGAAACGAATCACAATAGTGTGCATTGCATTGGCAATGCACACTGATTAATGTTTGCATAAGGAGAACAGACAGCAATGAACTTTCAACAATATTAAAGCAAACAATGCAGTATAAAGACAAAAATACATATCAAGTGTACATTAAAAAAGATCATATTCTAGAAGTTTTAAAGACCAATATTTGTGTATAAAAGATTTACCCCCAATAAGCTGATATTCTTTCAACATTGTCGAGGAAATGTTTCCCTCCAGCTGTCCAGCTGATGGACAAAAGGGGTAGGAAGAAGTATAACTTATTTAATCCTACCCCTATTCACCATTTCATCTGGTTTTCAGAGTCTTATCAGTTTGTGATGAAAAACAAAACAAAACAAAAAAATACACATGCAAAATAATACATAAGGTAATCCAATATTATTCTAATACTAAATTTCAAGTTATATATATTCACATTCAGAGACAATCCCATCCAACTACACACAAATACACACATTTACACTCAGATACCCAGCACCTCTCCATGCACCCATCATCCTACACTCCAACAACAAAACCACCCCAGTCCAGTCTCCCCCACCACTACCACCACCCAGCACCCCTTAAATGCCTGTAAGGGCTATATAATGTGAACCCATACATTTATAAAAATCAGAACACAACACAGAGGGACCAAGTTTACCTCAGACTATCATTCCTATACTTGTCAAAAATCATTAGTCTTAGCATTTTCTTAAACAAACTCATGTTTGGACCTTGCTTCAGTTCTTGTTTGAAGAACTGAAGCAATCTGTCGTTTATAGACAATCTGACTTGATGTGTGAGTTTTATGTGCATGTTCTAGGTCTCGTTTCCTGTTTTTGGAGTATTGTCTTGGCAGAGTTATTGCACCACATTTTGGGTTGTTTCCATGGGGTGCCAAGTGTAAAATGAAATGTTAAAAAATTTCACCAGCATAGTTGTCATTATATAGTTCACTTTTTGAGTTTAAAACATTTTTCACTTAAATTTATTGTTATTTACCTCACTGTTCTTACATTTACCTAGTTTTTACTAAATGGTAAATGTTAAAAATATATATTTAAATATTAAATCCTAAACCTAAATATTTAAACCTAAATGTTAAAGTTAAACCTTAAATGACAAAGATAAATGTTAAAGTTCACATTTGGGTATTTTGGAATGGAACGCAGCCTTTTCTGTTGGTGCTCAGCTCATGTTATGACATCATCATCCTGAGGCAATAGCAACCGTTTGCGCTCCAATACAGCTAAAGCTTCCCTAAAAGACTGGACCACAGGTACCAACCATATTAATTTTTATGAACACATTTTGAATTTAGTGTTTAAATATTATTTTTAGCAGTGTTAGAAGCATTAGCAGAAATTAGCATCAGATAACCAGGATGATGTCAAACAAACATAAGACAAACATCAACAATGGCCGCTGCTAACAAGGCTAAAGATAATATTTAAAATCGAACTTCAAAATGTGTTCATACAAACAATATGGCTGGTCCCTGTAGTCCAGCAGTTTGAAGTGCAGCTCAGACACCAGCCATAACTGCAAGTTTGATGTCTTGTAGGGAAACTTTAGCTTCGTTGGCAATAATGACATCATAACATGAGCCAAGCACCAACAGCAAAGGCTGCGTTCCATTCCAAAATACCTAAATGAGAACTTTAATGTTTAAGGTTTAACTTTTACATTTATTTAAACATTTAGATTTAGGATTTAATATTTAAATTTATTTTTAACACTTAAATGTAACAGTAAACATTAGCTAAATGTAAGAACAGTGAGCTAAATAATAAATTGTTAGTGGAAAGTTTTTAACATAACAGTGAGCTAAATAATGAAAAATGTGTTAGTGGAATTTTTTAACGTTTCGTTTTCACTTGGCGCCCCGTAGTTTTCTGTGTTTCTGTGTGAATGGAAACATTTACAGAAATTATGTGTTTCCAAACATATTTTATGAAACAATTTACTTTTAAAACATTCTGAGTGGACAAGACCTGAGTTGAATAATTTTATTGTATGTATGCAGATTTGCACAATTTTGGTATATCTTAGATGAATACCAGCCATAATTGAGTTTTTTGTGTAAAGTTCTGAAATAAGAGAAGAGCTTTTTAAATGCTGCCAATGATATAGTYCAAGTGGAGGAAATGACTTAGAATTATTCAGAGCGCAGTAAGCGACACGCTCAACTACACTCCCAGTTATCTCTTGTGGAAATCACTGATCTCTTCTCTTCCATTTGTGAACAGTAAAAGAAAAAGAAGACCTCCATCCAGATGTGGAGTCCCAGGGCATGAATGATGACACGTTCTGTGAATACAGGTAAGCGTCGCCCCTCCAGAGAAAACACCGCCTCGCTGCAAGTGAGCGTATGGATTTCTCGTCCTCTTTTCCGTCTGCTCACAGTTATTCTCTCTGCGTTTTTCCTCTCACTGAAAAAAAAAAGACTTCCCAGAGTCCATGAGGTTCATGAGGAGCCTCACACCTCTTCTCCTGACAACATTTGATGGACTGAGTAATCGCAAAGTATGTGATGAACAGCGATAGCGAGCTGTTTGCACCTTGTCAAAGTAGTTGTTCTTAGACTTGGTGTTGTGTTGGTGTGTTGTTAAAGCAAAGTAGCTGAAATGAAGTCACAGCTCTGTTCAGCTGCCATTTTCTGTGTGGATGGAGCTGAAATCAGGCTGCCCAGCACCCGGCAGGAAGCTGAAAGCAATCAGTGTAATTGAATGCAGCTCTTCTCCGGGGCAGTAATATCAGGGCATGTTTCATTAATCCTGTAGTGGTCCTATTCATAACAGTCTACCACAGTTTGAGTCCCAGTCTAATTCTCCAATCAGTGGGATCTGCTCAGCTCAACAAATGCTGATGTGATGAAGTTAAAAGTGGCTCAGTATGACAGCATTTATTTTTTATCATCTTCACTTCAGGAGCCTGTTTCTTTCTTTTTTCTATTTTTGTTGAATTTTTTTCCACTACTGCCAAGTTTCAAATTTGTCATTTGCTACTATTGGTGCCAATTTTAAGAATACAGCAAATAAAACCTATGGCATCAAAACCTAAAGCAAGCCAGGCTAAACATTTTATGGTTCCACTGTGCTAATATGAATTATTTCAGAGTTTAATACAGTATATTATGTTAGGAATGTTTAAAACCACTGATAGTACATAGGTTGGTTTTTCACCTGAGATGGGTGGAGTACCAAAAACTGTTTTCAAATAAGTGTAGCACTAATTCATCATATTCTTGCTCAAGTAAAAGTTAAAAGTAGCCATCCAGAAAATGACTCAAGAGTAAAAAAGTATTTGGTAAAAAGGCTACTCAAGTACTGAGTAACTGATTGAGACATCAATCATTTAATATTTAAAAATTACATCATTAGACAGACCAAAATATAAAGCTATGTGGAAATGTAGGTATTTTTAAGATCAAAATGAAAATAATTCACATACATGACATAATTACAAAATAGCAAATTCAGGTAAAAGAAACATTTTTTCTAAATCAGTTTTTTTTTCAATATAAAATTAGTGAAACTAACAAAATAGGTATGTGTATTTGTTGCATTTTTAGTGAAAACAATCTTGTTCTTCATTCAGTGAAGT
>NW_013952882.1:284887-288496 GCF_001266775.1 Austrofundulus limnaeus
CTTTTAAATGAAACCAGAGAGCGTTGACAGAGAGAAGGTAGAAATGAATCAGCCTGTAACTGAAAATATAGGAGGACAACAGATCTGCTTCATGGAAGAAGAACCTCAGCTTAGCCTTTTAGCCTTCGCACTAGCGCCAACGCTAGATTTCCTTACATGTATTAACTCAGCGCTAGCGCAACAAACAAACTAAACTGAGTGATGAGAGGAGAATGTGTAGCGTCGAGCTAATACACATATATGGTGATAGCGTTGGGGCTAACGCTAAAGCTAACAGGCTAAGCTGAGGTTCTTCTTCCATGAAGCAGCTCTGTTGTCCTCCATCTATATTTTCAGTTACAGGCTGAATCATTTCTACCTTCTCTCTGTCAACGCTCTCTGGTTTCATTTAAAAGAGTCGATCATTAGATATCGTCCAAGATTAACCTTCAGGGTGGATATAGCTCGCTCACACGATGACCTGTCCACATCATCATTTACCCAGAATGCTTTGCGTGTAAATAAAATGGCTCTGTCCATGTTAAAATATATTTTTAAAAATTTACTAAACTAAACAGACTACAGTATTTTTACCATCTTTATTTTACAGTTAAAATAAATGTTTATCAAATAAAGTCTAATGTTACAAATAATCATGGATCCCTTTAACTAGCTCCACAATGACTGGGACTTCTGCACGTAGGAATCACACACAGTAATATTACATAGATGATTCTATGTAATAGTCTCATTGTTTAAATGTATGATGATGACAGCATGAGCCAGACTCAGCCTGAACTTAAAGCCCCCCAGCAGCTSATTTATCCCCCCCGTTGTCACTTTGTCAAGTGTACTGATGCATGTAAACTCCATCTATTAGCTTTGTCCCAACAATAGCATCTGTGTGAATATTTCCCACCGGTCTTCTCGAGTTCAAAGCTAATATCAGCCACTGAAGCACGCTGTAGAAGCAGCAATAGCTCAGGCCTACAGCCCCGTCCTCTCCGGTAAGCCAGAGAGTGAAGCCATGGGTGAAATGAGGTGATTCTAAATCCACTGTTCCTCTCTCGCAGCGACAACGACGAGAAGCCGCTGAAGGGCAGCCAACACTCCCTGAGCAGGGAGATCAAAACCGCGGAGAGCGGGGACAGCTTGGTGGACTACGGCGACGAGGACGTCCAATTCAACGAGGACGGCTCCTTCATCGGCGAATATGGGCCGCGGAAAGAGAAGAGAGCGTCCACTGAGATTAAAGCCTCCGTTCAGACCCCAGCGTGAGGAGCAGAATGAGCATCTATCCATCCTACCCTGGACACTGATTTTATTCCAACTGCTGGAAAGAACAAGTGAAAGAACAGACATTATTCAGAACAAAGCCACAGTTTGTGTCAAACGTAATGTGTCATTGCCAACAGCCCACTGCCATACTCATTTTATAAAGCTCTGCTCATCATGTTCCAACTCAATGACCGTTACTAAATACCATGTAAATATAGTGTATATTGTATGTGCTGAGTGTCTTTTTTTATAATTATTATTACACAAAATTTAGAAGATGTGCTTTTTATTATTATTGTTTTCGTTTCCATGGTTTAGGCTGCACCATCTGTACAAATGTTAAATGTAAAATGTCACGTCCCATTTTTTCCATCATTACATGAAACTTTGATGTCACCATTAGCAGGCCGCAAACAAGTGGGTGCGAGCTGATATTTTTCAAGTGGAGCAATTATTACTGACCTTTTATATTTGAAATGATTCATTAAATATGATGTAAGATCTGTGTAAAGGTTTGGCTATTAACTTATTTTTTTCAGTGGTTTTATACCTGACAAAATAACAAGACAGTTCACATATCACTGCATTAGTATCATCATAAGAGGGAATTACTGTTGTAAAAGCTTGTTTATGAGCATATAAACAGTTTAACTGTAATGTAACTGCCCAGCACACATCACTGCCATGTTTGGAAGAGAGTTTTCAACATGTAAAACGTTTCAGGATTTTATCATTCAGATCAATGAATAATAATCTCAGTTTTATTGATTCCAAATAGAAACAAATTTTCACGTTTGCACTTTCAGAATAAAGGCTTTAGTTCAAAAGGTAACTTTTTCTTAAGCAGCTCCTTCACATTCCAACAAATACTAAATAAAGACATGTATGCAAAGTTGCACCAAGCAGCTATGATTCTGAGTTTTTTTAAGCCTAGAAGTGCAAAAATAAACAAGCCTGGCAAAAATATAGTGCACCGGTAATTGTGAAAGCCCCCCTGTGTGGTCTGCTTCTGCAGTAACACACTTTCACCTGCCCATGCATGGGCTTTTAAATAAAACTGAACAAGATTGGAGCAGTGCATGCAGCTCCTCAGTACATGTGAATTAAATATTAAAGTAATACAATATATAAGAAATTTTAAGAAATATAAAAACTCTTAAAGGGAGTCCAAACCAACTAATATCTGTGCACCGGATCTGATACATTCAACAAAAGCTTTTCCTTTGAATGAATCCAGATTGATTTGTAATCAGATGATTTTGTTCAAAAAGCTGAAGTTTTTTAACAAGGTTTTCTTTTGCTGAACTGCCATTCAATCCCCAAATGTTCTGTTCTTAGCATTAACATCTTTATAAAAAACTGCAATGTTTTGTAAGATTCAGTCATTGCATGTCACGAATGTTAATTGTTGTTTTTTATGTCATTAAATTGTTTTACTTTCCTACATTGTAGTACTGTTCAGTCTGTCTACAGCCATATCCAACATGGAAATCAATAACGTCTCCAGATTTTTATACCTGCCTGAAGAAATCTTCAGCTGTTTTTCACACTCTTTCAGATTTGAGGTTTTATGTATCAGAACATAATAAAATTATCTGGTTTTAAATTTATTTAACTAATCAAAAGTGTACCAAAAAATGCGCAATGAAGCCAATARAAAGCAAAATTAAAAAATATTAAGCATCTTGAAAGGCATTTCCACAAATGATTAGGGTGGCCTGTAGGGGTGACTGATTATTCAGGGCCACYCCTGATTCCTGGCTTCAGGATCCATCTCTCTGGGCTGTCTTGACAAAAAAAAATGCACAAAATCTTTGTCTGGATTTGCTGAGAAGTCCAATAATATTGAAGGTATTTATACTGTTTGGGGTTCCATTTGTAAAGCAGCTTGTGCTAAAAAATTTCAGCAAAATTTTGTCACATTTAGCTTCAAACTGTTTTAAGCAGTAATGTAGATTTTCTRAAGTCACTTTTTAGCATATTTAAATAGTTACATCAAAATATCAGAATTAAATGCTAAAAATTAAATTGTTTGCCCTGACCCAGCTCCGGGTTGACGTCTGCCTGCTTTTCTCCACTTCRGAGGCTATCATATATGATTAATTTACATAAGAGGGTGTGGAAATGATTCATTACATTCTGTTTTGAGTGACATCTTTTTTGACTGACTGGGTTGCTCTATGGCTTCTCTCAACAGTTAGTATTGTCAAGGGAGGTCCATATGACCCACCCACAGACTACTACATTTGGTGAACTGTAGAACAAGGAAATCAGCACTGAGCTTCATTCTGACAGCACAGCTTTGTAGCCAATCAAGTTACCTTTTTATTCCATAAATGCAACTTTGGGGGG
>NW_013952882.1:288506-304644 GCF_001266775.1 Austrofundulus limnaeus
GGGGGGGGGGGGGGGGGGGGTTGATGTGGCAGCCATTTTCTCCACCCATTGGTGACAACAGAGGACATGGAAAACATGATTTTCATGGCATTATTYTGAGCAGCTAGCTAAACATAATGCAAAAGTGGAAGAGAGATTTTTGTGGCCAGGAAATGTCATAAAATATACCTTTGGTCCAGCCGCCATCTTCACACTGTAGAGGGGATCACAGAGTGAGCACATATCTGAGCCTCTCTGATAAGGTCTATTCAGGGGTCCTGGAAAGGAGAGTCTGTCAGAGAGTCGCAGTGTGGTTTTGGTCCTGGTCGTGGAAAAGCGTACCAGCTCTACACCCTCAGCAGGGTCCTGGAGAGTTCATGGGAGTTCACCCAACCAGCATACATGTGTTTTGTGGTCTTGAAGAAGGCGTTCAACTRTGTCCCTTGGAGAGTCCAATGGTAGGTACTCCTGGAGTATAGGGTACCAGGCTCTTTGATATGCACTGTTAGGTCCCTGTACAACTTACTAGCTTAGTCTACATTGCCAGTAGTAAGTCAGACTCGTTTCCGGTGAGAGATGGACTCTGCCAAGGTTGCCCTTTAACACTGATTTAGTTCATGTCTTATTTTGGACAAAATTTCTAGGTGCATTGGTGTTGAAGAATCCTTTTTGGTGGCCTTAGGGTTTTTGTGGATGATGTGGTCCTATTGGCTTCATCAGATCGTGATCTCCAGCTCTCACTGGAGCAGTTCACAGCCAAGTGTGAAGCAGTCGGGATGAGGATCAGTGCCTCCAAATCCAAGGCCATGGTCTTGAGCTGGTAAAGGGTAGTGTGCCTCCTCCAGGTCAGGGAGGAGGTCCTGTCCCAAGTGGAGGAGTTTAAGTATTTTGGGTTCTTGTTCACGAATGAGGGAAGAATGGAGTGGGAGATTGACAGGCGGATTGGTGTGCTGAGCCAGAATGCGAAGCTCTTGATTTACCGGTTAGTCTATGCTCCTACCCTCATCTATGGTCATGAGCTTTGGGTAGTGACCGAAAGAATGAGACTGCGGATACAAGCAGCCAAGATGAGTTTCCTCCACAGGGTGTCTGGGCTCTCCCTTAGAGATAGGGTGAGAAGCTCAGTCATCCGGGAGGGACTCAGAGTAGAGYCGCTGCTCCTCCACATCTAGAGGAGCCAGTTGAGGTGACTCGGACATCTAGTTAGGATGCCTCCTGGACGCCTCCCTGGTGAGGTGTTCTGGGCATGTCCCACTGGGAGGAGGCCCAGAGGAAGACCCAGGACACGCTGGAGGGACTATGTTTCTCAGCTGGCCTGGGAATGCCTTGGGATTCCCCTGGATGAGATGGCCCAAGTGACTGGGGAGAGGGAAGTCTTAGTCTCTCTGCTTAGGCTGCTGCCCTGGTGACCAAACCCTGGATAAGCAGAAGAAGATGGATGGATGGATATGCTAAAAGGGGACTTTAGAAAATCCCCACTACTTTTTTAAACATAGTTTGAAGCTAAATGTGACCAAATTYGGCTGTTATTTTTAGCACAAGCTGCTTTACAAATGGCACTCTGTACATTTGTATTTTAGAGAACATTTAATAAATACCAGATTGTATTTGATCAGTGAAATAATTTGTACACTGTGGGGCTGTGTTAAAATGCAGTAAATCTCTTGATTGTGGAATTAAAGGTTTATTATATTTTTGTCCCAACCTAACAGCAGCATTAGACATGACTTATGTTTGTGCAGAAAGAGAATCAAACTGCAGGTTGTTCAGTGTTGGCATTTRTTTGAATATCTAAAAGGAGGGATGTCTAATGAGTTGTCTTATGTATGTTTAGTTCCATGTTAATCAGGATATACAAAGATAATAAACCTAACAAAACAACAATTTAATACATCTGAACTACAGTTTGAGTGAATATGGAGGTAATTGGAGTGACGACAGAGGACATACAGAGGACAAAGTTGGAAGGATGACAATGACTCACTGTGGCAACCCCTAAAGAGGGAACAGCCAAAAGAAGATGAAAGATTTTTTTGTGCATATAWATTTTCTTGATTTAAATCAACACAATGTTTCAGTAGAAAATCTACAGAAGTCTGTACATGAGGCACTTGATCATTTTATTATGTCTTGGATTGTAAAACCCTAGAGTTGGCAGATGGTGTACTGTCTTTTTCCCAAGACTGTATTAAACAAATGTCACTCTGGGCTCAAGCAYACATCTGAATTTAACATCTTGTTTAAACATTTTGGCTGATGGAATGGCTAACAAAAAAAGAAAGAAATGAAAGCAGCAGACAGAGACGGACACTGAAGCAACGAGCGAGAGCTGTAATCATGTCTGAAGGTTGAGATTAGGGAAAGGAGAGTGTCGACATGAGGGTTCTCTCCGCATGGGCACACCTGCTTTAAATACGCCCTGCTCACTGAGACCTTGACTTCCATCCATACAACTTTTAGCTGCTCGTAATGGATCTTCTCACAGCTAAACCCAAGGTCCTCAGCACTCTGGCAGCAAGGTCAAGACCTGGATGTTTTCCTGCAACAGGTCTTGCAAAGACCAGTTACAGAGCTTTATCTGCAGTTACCTGCTTTCCAGAGCATTTGTTGGGGTATTAAAAAAAAAAAAACATTTACTAAACATTATACAAGCAACATTTAACAACCAAACTGGGCCGTATTTAACCTAACAACATTAGTTGCATGCACTTTAAAATTCCGATTGATTTACTGCTTTGCACATTTGATACAGGGAAAGATGTTACAGAACTAAGTGTGGGATTCTGCTGATCTAAAGGTGTTGTATTTCACACATTGCTTCACTACATTTGATTGAAGCTGATAAATGTCCACTCACATTTAAAAACTAGAAGCACTCGGAGAGTGCAAACCTCCACCAAGGCCAATTTCCCTCATCCTACAATAGAGTTAATGTGCAAAAAGGAGCGATGGAAACACATTTGCCGAATAAGTTCTGACGTAGCGAACATTTAAGCAGGCAGTATGCATGGGATTTCTTCCTGGTGGAATCCAATGTGAAAAAAAGTTCAGAGACTCATCATCCAACGTTATTCATACACAAACTGGTCCCGGATTAAGCTCCTAAGTTTTCATCAGTCAGATTCCRCTGTGTAAAACTTCTGTTTTATCCCCATTCATGAGTTTTTAATGGTTTGACTATCTTTATAACCTGCTGCTTCCTGGTAGGACAGTCACCTTTTATTTTATTTTTTTTCGAAAGCTAGTGATTGAAGCAAAATACAGCATGTGAGCGCTTTCAGCACAAACTCCCACGAACTTCAGAGCAATCACACAATAAAGTACTTATGTGGAGGAGGTACCTCACATGGTTGATCAGCTGTTCCCGCGGACAGTCCAGCTTCGGCTCGGCTACAGCAGGACCCTCCCCCAGCWGTCAGCATCTTCTCAGTTATTCCCGTAACGTGAAGAGAATAGCATTTCTTTCTCTACGTCTCCAAACAGCGTGTAACATCACCAAAACTAGTTGATAACAGAATAATCACAATTTTACCGATAGTAAACATCCTGGGAGGTGTAGTCCCAGTGAGTTTGCGACTTCACTTCTTGTTTCCTACAGGCATGCATCTGACGTAATGACACTTTGCGTAGCCTGGCTGATTCGCGCAAATTAAAAGAAAAATTCCTCATCGTGATCTGGATCATCACCAAAATTTAATGGTGTGTTCCTTTGGCCAGTACCCACATGTGATAAAAAATTATGACAATCCATCCACAAGTTTTTGAGTAATTTTGTCCACGGACGGACGGACGGACGGACGGACGGACGGACGGACGGACGGACGGACGGACGGACGGACGGACGGACGGACGGACGGACGGACGGACGGACGGACAGACAGACAGACACCTCCTCCCTTGGCGGAGGTTTAAAAAGGCTCTATCTGTACGACCAACAAACTAGCACTTAAGTCTCTTTTCAGCCATTATAGATGTGCTGTTAGGAAGTAGCAGTTGTATATGGTACGCTGCTGCTTTGGATTCAGATTAGTTATCACCCAGCAGAATGTTGAAGGAACATCTTCTCACTGATGGAAAAAGAAGACAGAATACCACAGAAAGTTGTAATAGTGTGTTTTCAGGTCACTCACTAACTGCAGCTGTTGGCTTCTTCTAAACCTAAACTGAATGGTCATAGTCCTGGTTGAGTTTTAGTAAATGGACAGATTCATAAAACAMTTGGCAGTGATGTGGAAAATTTGTGAAAAGCATCACTCGTGCTTTAGAGCATATATTCAGGGGTTTGAAGTCACTACCAGCACACACAAAAAAATAAAAAAATTGTCTGGTTAGTTCTGAACATATATTTTGTTGTAAATTTTAGAGATTTACTACACAGCAGAAGCATTGTTGGACTTCCCTCTTTCTATCAACACTCAACTTCATTTTTAAGCTATTCTATTTCTACTGAAAAAAACTAAGTTATTTTTGATGCTGTATACATCTCATCAGTAGTCATACAGTCTCCTTAAGAATGACGAGAAAACTAAAAAGAGAATAGAAGCATTCTTCAATTATTTTTCCCCAACCATGAAAACTGAATTTTGRTTATTTTCACAGCAAGATGTTGGGAAATTACTGAATATATCACACCAGAACCACAAGTAACTCATAATTATAAGTTAAATGTCTGGATTAAATAAATACAGTTGTAGATCCTTCTGGACAACCTAGCCCCGAAGGCTTCTTTCTTCCGCTTGATGGCCTCCATCAAYGCTGGTGTCCACCAATGGGTCTTTGGGTCACTGCTGCAACAGGAATCAATGACTTTCTAGCCATAGCTCTCAGAAAAGGCATCTGCAGCAGAGGACTTTTAATATGACTCATTCATGCTACATACTAAAACCATCAAAGAAGCAACCCTCTTAAAACTGTCTTTCCTGCTCGGGCAACACATGGGCTTTGTCTCAATTCATGTGTTGCAGCCAACATCGACCGCATTTGTCGGGCGATTACGTCACTATTCCGTGCCGTGGGCTGTCCCAATTTGTCTGCGCCTACACATGCAGCCGACAAACCCTGAAAACATCGCCTGAGCCATAGCTCTCAGAAAAAGGCATCTGCAGTAGAGGACTTTAACATGACTCATTCATACTTCATGTCTCTGATACAAGCAAAAACCTCTCATGGAAATGTGAGTGGAAGGGCCTGTCCAGAYATTCTCAGTGTTTTCAGGTATGTCTGGCACCTTCCCTTTCACCAGATAGAACTCAGCACTAGGTTGTGATCAGTAACAGCTCTGTCCCTCTCTTTACTTAACTGTCKGAGACATAAAGCTACAGGTAAGAGGAAATTACCACATGATCATCAACCTTTGGCCTGAAGGTCGTAACTCACTGACTGTGATAGTAAGTAAACAATGTTCATCAGGGAATCTCCTGTCCCCAGAATGTATTGCGGCAGTTGCCTCATGTAGGGATGCCCCAATTAGATACCCAGTATCGGTAGTGGTGGCAGATTTGGTCATTTTTTGAAAATCGGGTAGTATCGGATTTAGTCACGTGATCAGGCYGATCCAGTTTTGGTGACAGTTTTCAGCATTATCACACTTTAMGACTGCCGTTAAGAAGTCAAGRCGTACGCAACATGTCCACGGTGTGGGAACACTTTTCACTGGAAAACAATGATGATCAAACTGCATCTTGCAAAATCTGCAAACTGGACATTACTCGTGGTGGGAGCAGCAGGGCTCGCTTTAATACTACCAACCTGATTCATCACTTGGAAAGAAATCACCCAACCCAGTATGGAATATTCAAGAAGGCCGCTGCAAAACCACAGCAACAAATTTTGTCGGAGGCATTTCAAAGAAAAGAAAAGCTACCTCGAAACTGCGACAAGTCCATAAAAATAACACAGAAGATTGTCGATTACATTGCACTAGATGATCAAAATGTTGACGTGTTCAATACTTATTTTACCCGCTGTATATTATAAACTTAAACGCCATAAATGTAAACTACAGACAAACTGTTCAAAACCATTCTCTTCCTTACAAATCCCTTTTGTCCAAATAGTTCATTAGATAATACTAAACTGTGTACTTTTGTATGTGTGTGGGTGGTGACGGTAAGATTTATTGTGCATTTATCGTTATGGTAAACTGTTCAATATATTGTGATATTGATTTTAGGCCATATTGCCCAGCCCTACCTACAATAATGGTCATGTTCAGCATAGGCTTTGATTTTACCTGTCAAAATTATAAGTAGTGTAATGAAACAAGAAGCAATAAAATTACAAATGAACAAATATTCCATCACATTCTTGCAAAGTCGTTGCTGGTGCACACAGCCACAGTGCAGATGGAGGCGTGGATGGAGAAAAACATTTTAAAAGCCTCCTTTAATTATGACTTCATGTAAGGACATTGTAAGAAGTATTATGTGACTAAAAAGCAACTGCACAACCACATACGAACAGTTTTAGTCATCCACCTATTGAGACATAGATGGATAATAAAAAAATAAGAGCTTCTTTAGGTGATTCAAAATGTCATGAARTGAGCCATAACAATGTCATTATACATGTTCTCCTAATGTACCTGAACAAGAATACAGTTTTCCAAGCCACACACATAAAAAAGAGCAGAATTTTCAAACCCAACAATTCAAAACTCAGCCCCTGGTATGTTGGTCATGTGGTCACAGAGTGCAGTGAAACTGCAAATGAAAAATCTTTTTCTTCCAATTTTGAAGCATTTTTCACACCAACTAGTCTCTCAACAGTTGCAGCTCAGTTGTAGAGACTTAAGGTGGCATGGTACCAAGTGTACTTATGGACCACCCATGATGCATGAACGTGGTGGTCATTATGGACAGCTCATATCTAGCACAGAAGGCCAAAACAAAGGATAATTGTGGTTCAGATGAGGGTTGTCATTCTTCCTAATCACCCCTTTCCACATTGGTTATTGCCATAATATACTGACCTCCTACAGGAGAGCAATGGAATATTGTCACTGCTGTTCAATGCACAAGAACAAACAACAGTAAGCACTTAACATTTTGTCCTCTAAAACCATCAAGCAACTCTCTTAATACTGTTTTTCCTGCTTGAGCAACACGTGGGCTTGATTTGCTCTATTCAGTCACATGTAAAAGAGAGCCATCACTCAAGTCTATTGTTAGGCGATGGCCCTCTTTTGCATGTGACTAACCTGTTTGTCCATGTGGAGGCATGCTTATAAGGCTGAGTTCACCTGAAACTCATCAGATTGAAGAAGTCTCTTGGAGGAGAGACGAAACGTTTCACTAAAGAAGAACCCATCCAGAGGAACTGCTTATTTTTTCTTTTTGATTTCAAACAGTAAGTTTTTCGATTTAAAAACAATTCGGTCCAAAGTTTTATTTCCATGCGCCTTTGTGAATGGTCTTCTACACCGCTTCAGACAATCCCATTGGATGTCTACAGTCAGGGGTTGACCCATCTAAGAATGATCCGATGTGATTGGAAGTCTAAGGTCAATTGGCTGTTCCTGGGTCYGGATCGTGATCCGGATCATCACCAAAATTTAATGATGTGTTCATTTGGCCAATAWTCACTTGTGGTGAAAATTTCATGAAAATCCGTCCATACGTTTTTGAGTAATTTTGCTCGTAGACAGACAGACATACGCATCCAAAAACATTACCTCCTCCCTTGGCAGAGGTAATAAGACTCAAACAATTTTAGAGCTGTTCCTGTAATCCCAATATCAAGTTCAAGTCTACGTAATAAAATATTGTGATCAATTGTATCAAATGCAGCACTAAGACGTAACAGGACAAGAATGGACACAGGTCCACTGTCTGAGGCCATGAGAATGTCATTAGTAAGCTCTAAACCCTGACTGAAACTCATACCCTCATAAAGATAATTTCTATCCAGATGTTCACGTAGTTGATTTGCAAATTTTTTGAGATGGATGGGAGGTTAGAAGATCAGGTTTCTTAAGTAAAGGTTTAATTACAGCAACCCTAAAGCTCTGTGGCACATAACCATTCATTAGAGATAAATTAAGTACATCTAAAATATAAATATTAAGGGAAATGCTTCTTTGAACAGTCTGGTGGGATGTTCTAGCAGTTGATGGTTTTGATTGAAGCTATTATTTTAGATAATTCAGAGAGCTCAACAGGACAAAAACTGTCCAGACATAAATCAGGTTCTAGTGACACTAAAGCTGCCTCATCTGACAGAGAATCAGAGACAGTAGCAGGAAGTTTGGCATGAATTTTATTCCTTATTAAAATTATTTTATCTATWAAGAATCTAATGAAGTCGTCACTACTTAGTGTTATAGGGATACATGGCTCAACAGAGATAGAACTTTTCATTAGTCTACCTTTAGTACTGAACAGAAACCTAGGATTGTTTTTATTCTCTTCTATTAAAGATGAATAATATACAGTTCTAGCTTTATGAAGGACTTTCTTATTTGCTAGCAGGCTGTATCTCCAGGTTAAATAAAATTCTTGTATGTTAGAGGAGCGCCATTTTCTCTCTAGTTTTCTAGATGCCTGTTTGAAAGAACGTAACTCTGAATTAAACCAAGGAGTCGGCTTCCTCCGATCGATAGCTTTCTTTTTTAGTGGAGCAATTCCATCAAAAGAGGTTTGCATTAAAGTTGTAATATTATAAACAAGACCATCTAAGTTACTGTTCTCTGTTACATTATTCAGTAAGACAGAGGAAAATAAAGATGGATATTCTTTAAATTTAGCTACAGCATTCTCTGATAAACATCTACTATAATGAAATTTACTCTCAGTAGCTATAAAGTCAGCTAATGTAAACTCAAAGGTTATTAAAAAATGGTCAGAGAGAACAGGATTGTGAGGAAATATCATTAAGTTCTTGCTCTCTATACCATACGTCAGAACCAGATCAAGGGTGTGATAAAGGGAGTGAGTAGTTCTGTGGACAGTTTGAGTAAAACCAATTGACTCAATTAGATTACTAAGCTATACAGTATTTAAGCTATCACTTTCACTATCAACATGAACGTTAAAATCTCCCATTATTATAATTTTATCAGTATTTAATAATAAATCTGTCAGAAAATCTGAGAATTCTGATAAAAACTGAGAATAAGGGCCTGGAGGACTATAAATCCTAGTAGTAGAGTAGTAGAGGTTTTTCWGATTTCCATTTTGGATGAAAAAGACTGAGGGACAAAGACTCAAATGAATTATAACTAATATTTGATTTAGCATTAATTAATAGTTCTGGCATAAATGGCAGCTACTCTCCCACCACAACCTGATGTTCTAGGAACATGAAAATTTAAATAATTAGCAGGAGTGGATTCATTTATACTAACAAACTTCTCCTGTTGGAACCAGGTTTCAGTAAGACAGAATTAATCAAAATCATGATCAGTTATCAGATCATTAACTAACAGAGACGTATAAGAAAGAGATCTGACATTTAATTAGCCACACCTAATAGTTTCATTGTATTGTTCTGGTAAAGTAACAGTGTTTATTTTNCTAACAGAGACGTATAAGAAAGAGATCTGACATTTAATTAGCCACACCTAATAGTTTCATTGTATTGTTCTGGTAAAGTAACAGTGTTTATTTTTATTAGATTTTTATGAATTATTTTTCTAGAGTTTTTTTATATTTATTTAATTTGGTCCGTGGGTGGACTGACACAATCTTAATGGGGTTTTGGGTGGGCAATAAAGGAGAAGCAGCAGAGAGGTGTGTAAGACTACAACTCTGCTTCCTAGTCTGRACCCTGGATTGTCAATGATTTMTGTGGTCAGCAAAGTCAGCTAAATTCTTAGAAAGGAGAGCGGTTCCAGTCAGGATGGGATGGATGTCATCTCTCCGCATCAGACCAGGTTTCCCCCAGAAAGAATTCCAGTTATCTATGTAACCAACGTTGTTTTCAGAACACCACTTGGTTGCCCAGCGGTTAAATGAGGACATACGACTAAACATGTCATCGCTGGTTAGGTTAGGGAGGGGGGCAGAGAAAACTACAGAGACTGACAGTCTTTGCAAAGTTACAGACCGAAGCAACGTTAATTTTAGTGACCTCCGATTGGCGTAACATAGTGTCATTACCACCATCATGAATCATGACCTTACTGTACCTAGCATTAGCATTAGCCAGTAGTTTCAAGTAGGATTCTAAGTCGCCCGCTCTGGCCCGTGGAATGCATTTAATCATGGTTGTTGGAGTCCCTAGATCCACGTTTCGGACTATGGAGCTGCCAATAACCAGGGTCTGTTTCTCGAACAGAGTGTCGCTGAGTGGGGAGAAGCGATTGGAAACATCAACAGGTTGACGGTCGGGAAGTTTAGCTTTAGCAATACACTTTTTCCAGGCTATCACCCAGCTAGCTTGGGGTGGTGGCCTCATGGGCTCCACCGAGGAACCGCTTACAGGAGAGGCTACTCTCGGTGGCTCAATGCTAGCCTGGCTTGCTGTTGGCTTCTTAACAGCAAGAAGTTGAGCTTCTAAATCAGACAGTCTCGCCTCTAAAGCTGCCATACAACCACATTGAATACATATGTTGCCGTCGCTAAAGGAGGCAGGGGAGGAACTAAACATCTCACACATGGAGCAAGTGAGGAAAGACGAGGTCGGACAAGAAGTAGCCATGATGCTAAGCAAACGTTAGCGAGAGCTACAAGATCCCGAAATACACAAATAAAACCAAGAAATGTTGAAAAATAAAAGATGTTTTAAGCACAGTCCCACTATTAAGAACAAATTATATCAAGGGGGATTTAGGACTAGTAGTAGAACCGTGCAAAGGTAGATAATCCAGTGAGTTGAAGAAATTCCCCAAACAAACAAATTGCCGAGCACCAGAAGCAAAGTAGAAAATGATACAATATGTTACCCCACGTCTATCCTCACCCTGTCTCCAGAAAACAGGAGCAGGTGTATGGAGGAAGACGGTATAGAAACTCTAAAGTTTGTGGTGCTTGTTAGCAGAGCAGTCTTTCACTGTCAGTGTCTGTCAGTGTCTGGTCCTTTCCTCTGCACATCCACAGCCTTGTCAGGGAGAAACTCCAACGGACAGCCGAGGATCCTCCACTGGGACGCCAGGATTCCAAACCCATTCTGAATCATGCACCATGCTCGGGAGTCACACACAGCCAGAGTTTCTCAGGCAGGAACTGGTGAGCATCCCCACACCAGACCTCTCTCCCTGTGCAACCAGGGTAGGAGGCTCTGTCCAGGAATTTGGTTCCATAACACAATCTATATGTAAATGTGAGCCCAGCTATTTTTAGTTGGTTTCCTTCAACCTCACTCACAAACTCTGCACCTGCCAGTGAGATGATTTTTCTATACACCTGAAGCCAATTTGTGCCCTTGCTTGCTGCCCAACTTGCACTGCTCCCAACCTTGATGATTCTCCTCACAGATAGTGAGCCCACAGGGAGGTGGTATCTTGACGACTGTCTGGGTTTGGCCTGGCCAAGACCTCGGATCACCAGGCTCGCTGGCATGTCCCTAACCTAATCGTTTGAACTGAAAGTCACTTTGTGGTGCATATGGGACAAGCATTCAGACTGTCTGCTCTTAATTGTAATAAAAATAGAACTATAAAACCTTGTGTTTAGTTTAGATTAAAAATAACCACATTTTGTTGTTTGTCCTTGGTTTTTACCCTTATGTTAAAGATTATGATTGTCTACTATTTAACAGCTTTGTGGCAGCGTTTGTGATATAGGGTGAAAGGCTTTACCCTAAGTGGGAGGTTCAACAGTGTATGCTTAAATAGTCTTTTATGTTTTAGAACATATACAGTATTGTGCCATGACCCAAGTCCATTACAGTGGCAATGTGAAAGGCTTAGAAAAAAGAAACAGGTCTATTGTGTGTCTGTAGTGCTAATGGAATTCACAGCAGGAAACAGAGACAAACCTTTCCACGGGCGTCACCATTTGGTGAGAGGAGAATGGAGGAGAGGGAGGGTCAGTGACTTCAAGCACAAGGTGGAATTTCAAGTGACGGGAGTGAGTTTTTTCTTCCACAAACAAAGCCTTCCAACAGTGTTTCATGAAAATCAGTCATAAACAAAACAAGACTATAGCAAACATCAGAATTGCCTTGAAAGATAGACTTCATAAAGCTGCATTGGTAGAGAAGAGAAATGGAATCGACTATGCTTTACTGYTTTATAAATTTATTCCCAAGCTGATCCCTGCTTGCCCCCCCAAAAAAGGTACAAGTCAGACATTTTGAAAGTATCCAGCAAACCAAGCTATTATTTCACTGTGTAGAATAAAAGAAATGTACTGTATGTAGATACCAAATCAGTTCGAAGAGATCAGACAATAACTATAATTTTTACGTTTGAATTAAATACTCATCACTTGCCTACAGATGTAATGTCCCTATTTTGTTATGTTTCAACAGGCAAAACACTAAAGCCACTTTTTTATCTACTCCACTATTTTTTCAGAGTTCTAAATGGAAATTAAACGAGTGAATGATTGATCCATACTGGCAGGTGATGACATATCCTTCACTGGTGACACCTCAAGTTGTGCTTTTTAAACCACGGATTCACTTGGATTTCAGCTGAGGTTCCAGTGCCAGCTCAGCTCTGTGACTCTTTCACTATGCTCAGGCATCTGGGAGATCTCTGGGATTTATCCAAACGTATCACACTTGCACTGCAAATGAATTGGTTCCCTTGGTCCCAAAGGCTGTCAGCAACTCACTTTGTATGAGAGCTTCATTCATCAACACATATTTCCCTGTGAGTAGCGGCTTTTGGAGAAGGAGGCAGCAGGAGTGAGGGAAAAAAGGCAGATCTTCTGTCTTTTTGATGATTTGGTCCTTTAGGTATGCTGAACATCCATAGTTTGTGGTGTTGTGGATTTTTTTAGAACCACTTCCAGGAGTCCCGTGCCCATCACAGTGGTGTGTCATATTCCTCAGGTGAGATGTAACAGAGCTGACATGTCTAAAGATCTTTGTGAAAAAAAAATGCTTACATATGGACAGAGTTGCACATAAGCAGTGCGCAGGTACGCATGCGCGGTCAAAAAAGGAAAAAGCGTACCAGATGGGACATCATAAAGCTCCCTTGCGTACCTAAGATTGTACCTGGTTGTCTGTCAAAACAACAGCTAGCAGGGCTCTAGAGTGCGACAAGTTTGGTCGCAAACGCGACCTGATTTCTTAAAAAAAAAGGAATCCAGCGGCACTGGTGTGAAWGGATCATTCGATGCGCCAGAGCGGGACTCTGATATAAGGATTAGACGGACACTGCCTTCAACAAATCAGACTAAGTCCAGAGCCATTTTGTCCAATCAGAGCAGAGCAGGGCAGGACTTTAAGTGAGAGCAAGTTCGGTTGAAGCAGCAGGCCGGCTCGAGTCGATTCGAGCTGCTGCAGCGATCAGTCCATACATCTCCTCCTCCACTCCTCCTGCGCTTTGCTCCTGAACTACCAGAGACTTTGGTCTGTAAAACATAACTTTATATTAAATATGTGTTCAGAATGTTGTTATTGAACAGATCTGTCCAACTCTGTGTGTGTGACTAAACTCTCCTCCTGAGAGACTGCTGTATGAGCGCATTGCTGTACGCGCAGGCTGTCTGTGAGATTCACTGAGTTTTTCTAATTGAACCACATTAACTAGCAGAACATTTGTTTGCCCCATATTAAAGCAAAGATGATTCTGTTTAACACCCCAGTCAAAAAATTATATATATTGAAAAAAATAAAAACAACTTGCCATGTTCTCTAGGTGAAAGAGTTTTAAATCTTATATTAATTTATCACAAAGAACCTCAAATTTCATTCACAATTTTACATAAAAAAACAAGATTCTTAATTTGCTCATCTTGTTTATATTTATGACCATACTGTGATACAGCTTTTCTGGGATAAATGTAATTTATTAAATGATCAAATACGAAGCATAAATAATTACATGAGCTGAAACCATCTAAATAATATAATATTTTTGAATAAAATAGTCTTTAAAAAATAAAACAATCTAACTAACAAAACATTTATATGTTTTAAGTTATTTTGCTCTGTGCAAAAGACAGATATTTGCTGCTTGGACTGGAGAGTGTGGAAAGCTGGTTTAACCAAGGCTGAAGATCCAGAAGACCTAACAGGAGCTGTCAATCTGAGGGACATGTTAGTCTAAAAGACATTTAACCATGAAATGTTCAGTTTGTGATGTTTATATGACATACACCCAGCCCCTCGGCCACTTAGGTAGTTTACAATATTTATGCAAAGTAGAATAAATTTWAAAAACTTGTTGGACTGATTTGGCATGATGTCCTGAGACGTTGCAGCTGAAAGGAGTCATAAAACAGAACAGGGGGACGTTAGATGCCCTGACACCACAAATGGGTTAAATGAGTGAGCAACAAACGTAGGTTCTCCCCTGAGAACCAGACCAAACATTTTATGTGCAACCCTGCATATGGATATTTAAATACATTATATAGGTGGCAATACTTTTTTGTATTATTTAGCTATTAGTTTAAACATAATTTTAGTCATTAGCTGCAACATAGCCATAGGTTAAAAAATATTTGCACCTGATGTTAAAAACACCAGAGGTAGACAATGAAATTTTCCAGGTTGACAAGCAGACAACCTGTTCACAAAATCAGGTTGTCTGCGAAAATTTTTGGTTGTCCTTTACGAAAAATGACAACAAAATCTCAAGAAAATTTGAATATAAGTTTATTGTCCTCTACACAAAGTTTACTATATGTAAATGTTCTCAGTCGGCCAGGTTGACAGTTTCAGGAGCAGTTAGAACTTCCTCGTTCTCCTCCTCATCCTCTTCTTTGTCATGAGACTTTGAAATAGAGGCACACACTGAGTATTTAGGGCTCAGGAATTAAACCAGCAAAAAATATTTCAGCTAAAGTTTTTCTACATCTAGAGGTTACCCAAGCATTGCCCCCCACCCCCACCCAGTACCACACATCCAAGAGCTTCTTCATACATACAGGTCAAAGTTTTTCACGTACAGTAATTAGCAGTATACTGTGTACAGTACATGACCTTAGTAAAAGTACACAGTTTAGTGTTCACTAATGAAGTTTTGATTTTAACCAGCAATGTTTAAATTTTCAAGACTTGATGGCATTCTGAAAAACTGTCTGTGGGGTCAATACTTGGAGATCCAGCAATGAGCAACTTCTGGCGAGGACAGGCTTTGCCTTTTGTTAACACAGCCTCGGGACACCTAAAGTTATCTGGGCAATTATCATCAACCCCCCTGCCGGGTGTTGATTTGATAACTTCTCCAGCTTCAAATTAAATCAGCTACACATGCTTTCCTCAGTTTGGTCAGCCATACCAAATCTGAAAGTGTCTGGTCAGCTCAGAGTTGTAAAGTAACTAAGTACAAATACTTTGTTACTGTACTTAAGTAGAAATTTTTGTTATCTGTACTTTACTTGAGTAATTATTTTTCAGCATACTTTTTACTTTTACTCATTACATTTTTACACAATCTGCTCACTACATTTTTTAAACAGGTAAGAAATATAAAGTCCTTACTCCTATTTTATTCCAAGTTGTTATTACTTAAAAAAATACTATCCTGGTAAATTGTGTCTCCTGGATAGAGTGAATTTAATTGTGGTTGGATGAGATGTATAAATATATACCATTCTGACACCATATTAGCTTGTACACAACCCATCACAGCTGCACGCTGTTAGACAAAATATATTTTGGAGAAGTCACCTCCCAATAAATGTCCTTTTGAAAAATCTAACTGCTCGCTTTTACTCAGTACTTTTACTTTTAATACTCAAGTAGATTTTGTGTCAGAAATTTAATTTTGATACTTAAGTACAAAAAATATCAGATACTTTAAGACTTTTACTCAAGTAATATTTTTAGAGAAGACTTTAACTTTGRCCGAAGTATTTTTATGATACTTGTACTTTTACTCAAGTATCACTTGGAGGTACTTTATACAACACAGCTTCAGGTTAAAGCTGAATTCTGTAGTTCTCTAGCATGTGACTGGACTAGTGAAAACAATCTGAAGTTCACAGGGTTGGCTGTTTAGACTCAAAACATTTCTCTTGGAAAAAATATTTTGGTTTCTCACCTGACCCTGCGTCGCTGGCTCAGATGGTTGCCTGCTTTTATATATATATATATA
>NW_013952882.1:304698-306640 GCF_001266775.1 Austrofundulus limnaeus
CTTTAAGACTTTTACTCAAGTAATACTTTTAGAGAAGACTTTAACTTTTACTAAAGTATTTTTATGATAAGATACTTGTACTTTTACTCAAGTATCACTTTCATCTCTCTCTCTGTGTAGTTTGCTGTATTTTCCTACGGATGGGGTTTGCGTTGGAATTTGACAGAAACTCTTGGGTGCCTCACAGAAGCKGACACAAAGCTTGTGCTCACTCCGATGGGTTTTGTTGGCTTTGAGCTTTGTGCTTGTTGGGCGCACAAACTCAACCATCAACAACAAAAAGGGAAGAAAGTTTAAAAAATAACTCGCTGCACAGATCTCTTTACAAAAACAGATTTTCATTCATAAAAAAAACTCACCGATGGATATTAATGAAACTCWCAGCTATTTAATTTGAAGTTAAGAAGTTMAAAAAGTTCATTGTTTCCCAATCTGTCTCAAAAACAAGATACGTTGACAGGAAATTTTAATTTTAGGAATCTGCTGGGTGTTTTACGATCCCAGCGTTGTTCGGGCAGAAATGTGTCGTCTTAGTTGTTGTGTTAAAGTTAACACAACGGACAGTATCTTGTTATTGTTGGCAAAAAGCAAAAGCTGAGCAGCTCCCATTTCTCTGCAGCAGCTGCTCAAATAAAGCCTGGCGGCAGATGCTGAAGACATCAGGCGTCCCGGTTCACCATCTGACAGTTTCAGCTTTAATCAGTTGCTACAGTTGTCAGGACGCCACCCAATGCATGCTGGGATATCTGTTGATGCATGATAAGCTTTTAAGAATAATATGTTTTTTTAGGGTTTAAAAAATAAATATCACAAGCAAAGAAGCTAGTTTGTGTTGTAGAAACAACCAGTTCAGTCAACTGGGATTAAATTAATCCAATGAATAGCAATAATAAAAATAACTTTACTTGAAAGAAAGCATTTTACCTGCAAAGCAGGGGCAGTTCTAGGGGCATTGACCCCTGCTGAAATCTGATTGGCCCCCTGAAGTGCCCCTGTCCTGTCACTCACCTGTCCTTTGCTTGAGTGCAATGGTGGTGGCTGCAGTTCCATGCCCAAACACTAGAGGCAGTAATGAGTCAAACAGTAAAGTCCAGAATGAATCAATCTTACAAAAGCCTTCTTTAAAAGACTTGAACAGTTTTGCAAAAAATATCTTTCAACTGGCAAACAATGGCTTCATTTTCTCACATGCTTTGAGAATATTTTATCCATGTACAGTAAAATTGCATGTAAAATTGATAAGGAAGATTTTTTAATAACATTACATTACGTTACAATTTTTGGAACATACATTTGTGACTGCTTAAATTTATACACCTTATCAAAATGAGAATTTATGTGCAATGATGTTGAACAAATACTTGGCCCCTCTATGAATATTGTGGCCTCTTGATGGCCCCTTACTCAGAAAAATCCTAAATCCGCCACTGCTGCAAAGATGCAAAACAAAGATATCTTACAGTCTGTTAGAGCTCTGCTTGTGGCTCCATCACGTTAAATTTGACTTTATTTTCTGTAAAATTAAATGAAATGTTTTGGGGTTTGTGGTTCAGATTGACGTGATTGTCACGTGATGGTCGTCTGTAATGGCTGCCGTCTACCGGTGTTTTGTAAAAGTTGGTCTACCTGTAAAAAGTTTCCCCACCAGAGGGGGCGCTGGTGAGACACAGAGGATGAGATTGTTGTTGAGTGGGATTCTGATGTTGTTATTACAGAGGAGGAAACCAGAAACTTTTAATGATACTGATGATGGTGAGCCTGATTTTGAAGGCTTTGATTCAGCTTCATCCACACTTGTTAGAGCCACATCTGTTTGTTACATCACACCAGTTAAAAAATGAACATTTGATACTTTTTACTGTAGTTATACATTTGTTGTTGTGTACCTTTTAGTACATATGTTGTTAAAATAAAATTAAAAACTGGTACAACAGTCAAATGA
>NW_013952882.1:307640-309383 GCF_001266775.1 Austrofundulus limnaeus
ATTATACATAGATCATATTATACACGAATAAATATGGTAATTTAAAAACTGTAATTTTGAGCCTAAACAAATGTTCATAATTAATTTCAATAAACTACAAGATAAGAAGAGCAATGAAATTTATCTTTGTATCAAAAAATATTGAACGTTGACACTAAAGTGTCAAACCGAACTGAATCATGAAGGTCCTGTATCATTGTGCCCCTAAGATACTCTGCTAACTGCACCCTGCAGAGACTTTTTAATGTAATCTCAGAAAAACAGAAAAGTGGAAATTAAAGGAAAACGAGGATTAGTTTAATATTTTTACTGGGAAACAGAAGTAGATGAATAACTTCTAACGTGATTATTTCAGCTTTAGATTAAATTAATAATAAGCTGTATAAATAAAACTCTAATATGGTGCGTCTGCTGTCAAATAATGGATTTTATGTGTGAGAACCTTGAAACAGAGTGAGGGCTGAGAGGTGAAGCTGGTGGTGGGAGGAACAGATTATGCAGAAAACCACTTCCAGAGGAAGTGTTTTAATGCTGACAGGGTTCCTGCAGAGGCCGTTATGCWAATCTGCCCCCCCTTGTTAAACGCRGCAGAATGCCCACAGTGGAAGTGCGGAAATGCACCATGAAAACCTAAAGCCAGGACCCTCAGAGAGACAGAGAGGACACAGTGCAGTGGAAGGTCACAGGAAGCAAACACGGCATGTTTTTATCCCTTCCTCTTCATTCTAACCCATCCTGGCTGCTCTGGTGGGCGGGACCACCTCGGCCAACACACACACAAACACACACTTCACCACCAAACCAGATTTTACAGCTGGATGAAGACCATCAATGGGAGCAGTGAGTTAGGGGCCAGACAATGGATATCCAAGCTAGCATGCCAGCCCAGGATTTCCTGGCTTAAACCCGAATAAAGAACGTTGTATGTTTTTCTGCTGCAGCAATAAAAATCAAACCCTTGTAGATAACAGAACAACAAGAACGGTGGGTAACGGTAGTCCAGATAAGTGGTTTGAAGTTCCCACTGTTCCGAGCAGATGCAGGTGTTTTGTTTTTGTCGGTCGATGTGATCCTGGCTGCCCGCCCCCGCGCTGGGCAGCCAGGACTGTCTGACACAACAGGGATTTAAAAAAGCAAACAGGGGCGAAATAAGCAGCGACTTCAAACACAAGTGCCACCCCGACATCAAACGCTCCCAATCTGACCCAATCCTCCCTTTCACAGTGGCATGAGCCTGCATGGAAGCTGTCAGGCCTCGTTAACGGAGAGACGCCCACTGCCAGCCTGTCTGCCATCCCAACCGTCTGACTGTCTGGAGGTCTGCGTGACTTTTCAAATCTCTGTCCGACTGTCTGTCGCCAGCTCCCCGTTTGTCCACTGCTCAACTCAAATCTGGTCCCTCGAGCTTTCAGAGTGGGGTGAAGGAGGCGGAGGGGCGGTCAGAACAGAGAGAGCTGAGGGGGAGATGTGGGACTGCAGCACACATAGATGTTTTTAAGAGTTTGGGCCACAACTGGAAACAGATTTCACAAGAGAGTCTCCGAAATGTTATAAAGTTTCAGTGTTCTCAGTTTCACAGTTTTGTTTTTCTCTTCAAATACAGCAGGTAAAATCAGTAATGAACACGACACCATTTTTCTCAGTAAATACAGTGGTTTGCAAAAGTATTCATACCCCTTGAACTTTTCCATATTTTGTCACATTACAACCACAAACATAAATATATTTCACTGGAATTTAATG
>NW_013952882.1:310383-313308 GCF_001266775.1 Austrofundulus limnaeus
GTCATTAGCACCTCTAGTAATATATTTACTGAGAAAAATGGTGACGTGTTCAATACTTATTTTACCCGCTGTATTTACAGTTGTTGCAGTTTCTGTGATTCTAGAGAACTAACCCACATAGCAGAATATGACTGGCCCACAAAATGCATTTATACAGTAAAGAATGATGGCCCTTTGGTGGTCCAGATGTGGTCTTCAAGTAGTGGTCCAAAAAATGGGCCATCATCACATAAACCAAACCAAGACTGGGCCATTTGTGGCATGGACAGGCTTGAGCCACTCAAACCAAATCATGACTAGGTCAGCTGTGTAACTAACATATTTGGGCGACATGAATAAAACTACAATGAGCCAGTTGTGGCTTTGACAGATTTGGGCCACATAAACCAAACTACAATGAGCCAGTTGTGGCATTGACAGATTTGGGCCACATAAACCAAACTACAATGAGCCATTTGTGGCTTTGACAGATTTGGGCCACATAAAGCAAACTGCAACGAACCAGTTGTGGCATTAACAGATTTGTGCCACATAAACGAAACTACAATGAGCCAGTTGTGGCATTGACAGATTTGGGTCATATAAATCAAACTACAATGAGCCATTTGTGGCATTGACAGATTTGGGTCATATAAATCAAACTACAATGAGCCATTTGTGGCATTGATAGATTTGGGCCACAAAAACCAAACCACAATGAGCCAGTTGAGGCATTGATAGATTTGTGCCTCATAAACCAAAACACAACTGGGTCAATTGGGTAACTGACATATTTGAGCCAGCTAAAACATAACCATAACTGGGCCAGATGTGGCATTAGCAGATTTGAGCCACATAAACCAAACCATGTCTGGCCCAGCTGTGGCACTGATAGATTTGAGCCACATAAACCAAACTACAACTGGCCTACTTGTGGCACTGATAGATTTGAGTCACACAAACCAAACCACGACTGGGTCAGTTCTGGTTTTGACAGATTTGGGCTACATAAACCAAACCACAATGAGCCAGTTCTGGCACTGATAGATTTGAACCACATAAACCAAACCATGACTGGCCCAGTTGTGGCACTGATAGATTTGAGTCACATAAACCTAACCGTGACTGGGGCAGTTGTGGCAATGATAGATTCACACAAACCAAACCACCACATTTTAACATCAGATCTGGCCCACACCTGTCTACTCTATGAGAAAGCTGTATTTTAACACCTGCACTGCCCCCCCCCGACCTTAATGACAGAAAACATCTTAGGCTGCAGCCCCAAGAGTTCAAGTTCAAGAGTGTAATCCAGTAAAAGCTGCCAACATGGGTACAAAACAGGTCGAGGCAGGTACAGTGTGGGCAACAAAACCACATGCACGGCCTAGAATACAGCTTTGCAAGCTGTGGACAAGAAAATAGACTGAGCTAAACAAATCTGCACAGCTCATTCTCTTTGTGACAACAACCCTGGGCAGGTTGAACGTCCATCACAGGGACATTCATGTGCTCAGCCAGGTAGATTTTAGTTACTAATTAAGCTAACATGCATGGCTTTGGTCTTGTAGAAAATAGAATACCTGGATCATCTCCTGGCCTGAGGCCTACAAACATTCAATTAAGTTTATTTATATAGCGCCAAGTCACGACATACGTTGTCTCAGGACACTGTAGATAAAAAGAACAATGTNGTACTGGCAACCCGCGACCATGGAGATATAAAGAGCTTTTTAAAAGGTAAAAATAATAAAACAAGGTCTTTGTCTGCAATGATTAGACATGATTTTTATTATTGTCATTAGTGATTATCTCAATTTCGGCTAAAAGACTTGACAAAATCCTACACACTGTGCCTTTAATATTTGGTCTGAATCCTAATTTAATGTAATTTTAATGAGGTGTCATTAGATGTCATTAAAAAGAGAAAACCTCAAATATTATTTGAGTATTGAGATTTACTAGCTCACAGGGAAACTTCATATTATGTTTTACAATTACATTTCATACAGTTCATTTAAAAGATACACCGATAAGGCATTTATTCATTATATTTAGACAAAATGCAATTTTGCAATGTTTAAATTAAAACACTTTATCTACCTATTTCCCCACATCCCACTTTTAGACTTAATCCTTGTTTTGATATGATGGGTCACGTGTTTTGTCCGATATTATTTTATACATTTACTGTTGTGTCTCTGACTGGCAGACTGTTCTTAAATAAAAACTTAAAAAAAGACACAGTTTTAACAGTTTCTATCTTCCTGTTACATTCTGAAGGAACGTGAGTAAAGCACCTGAACCTGCCCACACGCCGTCTGTTTGCATTTTCTCTGTCCTCCTCAAGCTGACCGTTTGCTGTGACGTTTTAATGAGTGCTGGAAAGTTGGTATTTACCTGCAGCACCATGAAATCATGTTAGTGCCACTTTACTGTTAGAAAACAAACATGTAGCATGAAGTAAGCATGGAGCGTGTGACTCCATGCTTCTTACATTTGACCACACTAAAGATTTCTAACATGGTTTTGATACATTTTTACTTCTGAATTGTGCGATGTGAAAGCTCACAATTCATTTTCCTGTCAGAAATTAAGAAAAAGAGGACAATGCAGGCAAACACTCGACATGAGGCGAGGCTCCCTGCWGTACCAGCTGAACAAAGGAGAAAGTGCTGAAAGCAAAGGGTCCAGCTCAAAAATGAGTTCATATGATGATTATCGGGGCTGAAATCTCAATAAAGTAKCTCTCACTCACATAATTTACTRTATTTATTGTCAGAAAGAAAAAATAAGTCTTACACTGACTCATTCAGCCTAAAAATATGAGAGAAGATCCAGTTGTTTTACTTCACATCCTCTGACAGAAGCTGCAGTAGTCTTCATCCAGAACTCGGTGGAAGACAACTCCAGAGACCAGACATGTCAAATACCAAAGTCTTGTTC
>NW_013952882.1:314308-316824 GCF_001266775.1 Austrofundulus limnaeus
TTTACAGACCAAAGTCTCTGGTAGTTCAGGAGCAAAGTGCAGGAGGAGAGGAGAATTCAGGACTGATCGCGTCGCTGTAGCAGCTTGAGTCGAGCCGGCTCACTGCTTCAACCAGACTGCTCTTACTGAAAGTCCCGCCCTGTTCTGCTCTGATTGGATAAAACYGCTCTGGACTTCATCTGATTTGTTGAAGGCAGTGTCCGTTTAATCCTTATATCAGTGTCCCGCTGTGGCGCACCGAACAGCGATCCATTCACACCAGTGCGGCTGGATTTTTTTTTTAAATCAGGTCACGTTTGCGACCAAACTGGTTGCACTCTAGAGCCCTGCTAATTGTTGTTTTGACAGACAATCAGGTGCAAGCTTAGGTACGCAAGGGAGCTTTATGACGTCCCATCTGGTGCGCTTTTTCCTTTTTTGACAGCGCAAGCGCACCTGCGCACTGCTTATGTGCAACTCTGGTCATAGATCATTTTCTTGAAAAGGAACGGAGGGTAGAATTTATAAACCAACATATTTTATGATGTAGGCCGAAACTGAGCTTCCTCTTCTTGAAAGACCAACATTCGCCACTGCTACCGACCGACCTAACTAACTAACTAACTAACTAACTAACTAACTAACTAACTAAAAATCCTAGTTTTCCTGTAACACTGCATCTGACCATTGACAGGATAAACAACAACATGTTTAGTTTCCTCTACATGGGTCTAGGAGGGTTTAGATTGGCTGTCCTCTCAGCAGTGTCTCTGTCCACATCTCCTGCCGTCATCCTGGGGACAGGTTCCTGTTAAAATGTGCTTTTCTTTGTCTTTTAAACAATCTGATTTCTGTAAAACTGACCTACAACTACAACTGCACAGACTTGTGCTGTGGTGGTCCTCTCCAGAGGACCAGGACTTGGTTTATATATAAATCAGATTCCATTAAATACAGGCCTGGCTCCCAAAGGCTCTGAGTAAGAACAAAACATGCATTTTAATATTACTTATCTGCTTTCAACACAGTGCAGAAAGCCAACTGTGATGTATTTCTTATTAAAAGAAGCAAGATTTGTAGGCTTTCTCACATAAAAACATATTTTATGCTTTTTTAACAAAGCATTATTTCTAAAAGACACCAGGGAGGGAAAAAAGGAGGAATTTCTTCTTATTATTATTCAAAACAAAGTTCAGATTGCAGCTTTGTGATCCCAAGTGTTTGTTCTTAGATATAGAAAAAAACTGTTGATCATGAAAATTAAATTTCTGATTTATTTATTAAAAATGTGTATCTGATTTATGGGATTATCTTTAAACTGAGCTGGAACAGATTCAAGCTACTTCTACACTGTTTTATATAACAATGAACTTTTCTGTCAGCTCTAAAACTGAGCTGCACATGTCCAAAGTCACCCCCACACATGTGTTTGGGCCATGGACATGATGGCAGGCACTCCAAATGATTCAATCCACTCTACCCACTGCAGGGCATCACATGTCGTTTAGAAGCTCCTGACCTTTCTGCTGGCTTTGGGGATGATTTAAGTAATGCCCTTGTCTTTAGGTGAAAGCCACCTCATCCACTTGATTAACTCCTGGAGCTTTGCTTCCTGCTGCTCATAAAATATACAGTGGTCATTACAGTGCTGACCTCCCACATGCCTCGTCTAATATACTGAGGATAAAAAATCTGCGCCACTGATTCCTGGCAGCACGAGCTAAAAAAAGAGGACAGTGGAAGCTTGTGAGAGAAAAAGTGAAGAGAAAAGCTGAATGAAGGGTTATATTTTACCATGAGCCAGCCAAAGAAGAAACATGAACCTGTAACTGTGGAAATCTACAGAAGCTGTGGTTTTATGTGTTTACTGCTGACTGAGTGAAAAACGTGAATAAACACATGGAGCCAACACAAACATGGATTCAACTCAGTGACACAGTAAACTCTTTTTACTTCGCACTAAACTAACTCACATTTTAGACACATAAAAAGTATTAATTTTATTCTTGTTTTATTTATGCATTTTTGCAAACTGTCTTTGTCACACATTTTTTAAATGATGTAAAAATGTCAAATTAAACATGTTTTGTAAAAACAATATTTTAAAATGCTTATGTATGGGGTGCCGTTTGTAATGTTACACTGTCAAAAATTACCACCAATATTTTTGTTTTATTTAGCCTTTTATAAGAAAAAAAGAACATTTTTTTTCAAAGTCAGTTTTTCACCATATGATTCATACATTTATAAATGTCATAGTTTATAGACTAAATATTTAACTTACATATTAAATATTTAGTTAACACACTAAATATTTAATTTGTGACTTAAATATTTGGTTTTGAGCTAAATATTTAGCTTGCAACTTATATATTTAGCTAGCCACCTAAATATTTAACTAAAATATTTAGCTAGGTACCTAAATATTTAGGTTGCAACTTAAATATTTAGGTTGCAACTTAAATATTTAGGTTGCAACTTAAATATTTAGGTAGCTAGCTAAAAATTTAAGTTAAATATTTAGGTGGCTAGCTAAC
>NW_013952882.1:317824-322154 GCF_001266775.1 Austrofundulus limnaeus
CTCCTAAATCACTCGTACGCACAACTTAAGAACAAATCTGTGCGTACGCACGGTTCTTGCATGAGGCCCAATGTTCTTTTTAAGGATCCATTTTCACTTTTTCTACAGCACAATAACCATGTTTAAAAATGAAATTTTCATGAAAATAAAACATAATAATATCCACAACAWCCTACAAATCCAAGCTTCTGCTGCATGTCTCCCTCACACCATCCACGCACAGTCTGTACACACTTTGTGTGGGGGCGGCATGACTTTACATGCATACAGTYTTTTACTAAATAAACTGGTGGTTTGCAGGAAAATATGCAAACACAGAAACAGAACGTGAATTATGYCTTTAAAAAGTCTATAGCAGGATTTTATTTTAAAATGCCACAAGCTGTCAGTTTATCAACCAAACCACCAACAATCCTAACTGACTGGTCACCTGCTGCAGAACTGGACCAAACATAAGATCAGCAAAGTGGAACTGGAGACTTAATAATCCTGAAGTAGTGAGTGAAAACTATAATGGATAACAGAAAGAAAAGGAATGTGGAAAAGATCAAAAAGAGGTATGGACAAAAAGAGGAGAAATGAAGGGTTGAATAAGAAAAGAACATATGAGGATCCATCCATCCATCCCTCCCTCCATCCATTAAGAAATGCGTTATCTGATGAGAAAAAAAAATACGTTACCAATAAATGGAAGTCTAAATAATAAAGCAGAAACCAGTTGATTTTCTTTAAAAACGCTTTATTCCAAATCTGTTCCAATCAGCTTCAGCAYCAGGCTTCAGTCAGTGAGAAGGCCTTGGCCTTATCTGAACATAAACAAAGCAGAGCCCAGGCTGAACCTAAAGGAGACACTGCACAAAATAAATAAATAAAAAATAAAAAACTCTTCTGCCCTCAATAATGACGAAATGACCTTTTAACATACAATAGCTGCATTTCCATTGACCATGAAAATGTGCAAATTAGAATTTCGAAAAAACATTTGCTCAATGGAAACACGTCAATTTCGAAAATAAAAAAACAATTTTTTGAACAAAATTTTTTGTGCTAGGATGAGGTGGTTTTTCAGCTGTATTGAAATTGGTGTTTTTCGCAAAACTGCAATGGAAACACTTTTTTTGCATCATGGGAGTCACATGATCAACAACCAGCTGTTTCTACTGGTGAAAAAGACGATGACGAAGAAGATAACAGGAAGTAGAAATAGTAGTAATATCACAGAAGTAGTATAAAATAGTAAACTCACCGACTACAATTTCCCAAAAACACAGCATACGTAGCCACTCCCAAGTAGGGAGTAAAGACGCCGACGTCTCCTCTGATGATGAGCTCTAGTGTCGTGGTAGTAATATGCTATACTTTTGTTACATCCATTGCTGCCATGTTTGTAATGACTTATCGTGAGAACAAACGTATTCACGCGTTACTTTAATAGCATTTCTTACTTAATGGAAACACTGCAGTTGCGAAACTGTGTTTTTTCGACATTAACAGAATATCGAGAAAGTTTTGCGCGCATTTGCAATGGAAACACAGCTGGTATGTCTGACTTCCTGGTCACACCTCCGGAGGTGGTAATTTTTACGTCASGTGTCAGACCGTAACCATCTACCAACAACATCTACAATAACTCTTTAGTTAAATGAGTTAATACAACATCTATATTCCCTTCATCCTTACAACAACCTCAGATCACCTCAGCTGGCTCCTCTGTCTGTGGARGAGCAGCAGCTCTACTCTGAGTCTCTCCCAGTTAACCAAACTTCTCACCCTACCTCCAAGGGATAGTCCCACTGTCAAGCAGAGAAAACACATTTTGACGTCCAGTATGTGAGATCTCAGATCCAATTATTTTAGTCACTGTCCAGAGTTCATGGCTATACGTGAGGGTAGAAATGTAGACAGACAGCCTTACAGCTCAGCTCCTTCTTCACCACAGTGAACTGGTACAGAGGCCACAATACTGCAGAAGCTTGTCCCATCTGTTGCTCCATTCTTCTCTCATTCATGAACAGAACCTGGAGATGTYTGTACTCCTCCACTTGAGGCAGAACCTCTCTCAGGATCCATTTTCTGACTGAAGACCATGGACTCAGATTTGGAGGTGCTGATCTTTTTCATGGCTGCTTTACACTCTGCTGAGAACTGCTCCAGTGAGACCTGGAAATCACAACATGACATCAGCAGGACTACATCATCTGCAAACAGCAATGATGGAACCCTGACACCACTGAACTAGACTAACCTCAACCCCCTCGCCACACCGAGAATTTCTGGTAATTTCTGGCAAAGGTAAAGAGCTGGTCCAGTGTTCCACAAACAGGATGGAACTGCAGTTTTTCTCCTGATTCAAGGTTCAACCATCAACGGGACTCCCTTCTCCAGCACCCCTGAATAGACCTGACCAGAGAGGCTGAGAGTGGTTCCTTTGTAATTTGAACAAATCTTCTACTCCCCATTCTTGAAAAATCTGTCCACCACACAGTTCAGTGTCACTGCCCTAATGTCCACATGATGTTACAAAGGTGTGTCAACCAAGAAAGCCCAACAGCTAGAGCCTTATGGGACTCATGGTGGATCTTTTCCACCCCTAGAGTCCTGCTATGACACAACTTCGTAACTAACTTGGCAACTTCAGTCCTTGTTATGAACAGACACAACCCAAAGTCCCCACACTCTGCCTCCTCCATGGAAAATGTACTGGTAWGAAAGGTCCTCAAACTGTTCTTTCTACCACATGACATCATTGGTTGAGATCAACAGCACCCCACCTCCACCGTACAGTGTTGGTAAAGCACTGCTTTCTGTCACAGCTGCCTGATGGTTTGCCAGGGTCTTCTAAGACACAATCAAGAGTTGAGGCCTGACTGAACTCCTCCAAGCATCCGAGTCTTAGCCTAAGCAAAAGTCAGGACTCCAGCTCAGCTTCCTCTGGAGTCCTACTAGTTAACAAGTCTCAATAAAACCCCTTCCTTAGCTTGATAGCCTCCCTCACTCCCCCACCATCTTGAACTTTAATCTATGAACACTTTAAGGGAAGTACTGTTTGCTACTATCAAMTTTAAACTCAGTATCTCAAACATTGAGTTAAAACCATCTGTTGTGTCAGCCATCTTGAATCTCTGACATGTTTGAAATAAAGCAGTTTACCAGTGTAGCTGTCTTGGAGTCCTGCATGGAGCCATACATTCATTGCTCCATCCTACAATGGATTTCAGACACCAACAAGAAGATACAAGAATGAAAGGGAAAAGAATTTGAGGAAGCAATGGGACAACAGGCAGCCATCAGTTTCTCTCTTTAATAAAAAGGACTTTATTGTTGGAATAAAGCAGTTCAGCAGCTAATTAAGTGCTCATGGATTATCTGTCCTCTCCCTCCACTCTTTGTTTATGGACCTTTTTTAAAAGAGTGCTGGCTAAAATCTCTGATTCTCCTAACTGAAGAGCCAGAAATAAAGAAACCTTTAGTATAAAAGGCATGGAATATGCATGGAATGGAATGTTTGACTTTCAATTTGAAATATTTTAATGTAGTTTGAGATGTTATGATCTGTCTGATGTAATATAAGATCAAACATTCAGAGCAGATGACTCTCGGCTCCTACCACATCAAGTTTTAGCTCAACATCTGTAAAACTGAGTTTTATTTATGTGCTGGCTGATGTTAATAAGTTTTAGATATTTATGTAATATATAAGTTTAACATTCCTCCATTGGTTAATGAGATATTTTAGAGTGTGTGTGTTTACTTTAAATCAATAAGTTAATGACAAGAGGTCATATATTTATAGAGTTCATTTTTAATGGTTATTAACTTGGGGAGATAGGATAACTCCCTTTAACAGTTCCCTTGAGACCTGCTGTCCAGGTRACTAAACATTATCTCGGTCATTATAAGAAGTGCAGATCCACCGAGTGAGGCGCTGCCGTGAACGGTGGTGACCAGCTGCTGGAGGCGTCCTGAGCTACTGCGCCGCTGATCCAGAGGCCGGGGTTAAAGAAGGGAGCGACCACCGGATAGAAGGCAGCTAGAGGCCGAGCTTGAAGCCTCCCGACCCTCACTTGATTCAGCCACACCGACCACCCCTGGTGGCTGTAAGTCTGGTTTATCGCCTCCAAACCAAGAGGGYGACATCGGCTCCTCTCCAAGACCTATCGGTGTCTTGGTGGGTAAACTGGGGGAGGAGCCACACAGGGAATCAAAGGACAAAGTCTGATTTACAAGTACAAAATATATAAGGCTAATATTTGTTCCCATACAGATTCCCATACACAACTCGTGAAGATTTTGGTCATGTGCAGTAAGTCCTCAATGATATATATATATA